>NW_026590571.1:708341-743615 GCF_907164565.1 Psammomys obesus | reverse complement strand
AAAAAAAAAAAAAAAAAAAAAAAAAAAAAAAAAAAAAAAAAAAAAAAGACAAACAGAGAAAATTCTGGAGCTGAAGAACTTAGAAAAAAAATCAGGAACCACAAAGTTAAGCATCACCAACAAAATAAAAGTCATAGAAGACAGAATGTTGGGCATTGAAGATAAACTTACAGAAATCAATACCTCTCTCAAAGAAATAGCAAAATCAGAAAACTTCCAAACACAAAACATCCAAGAAATCAAGGACACCATGAAAAGACAAAATATAAGAATAATAGGAATAGGCAAAAACAGAAGATTCCAGGCTCCAAGGACCTCAAAATGTTTTAAAGAAAATCATAGAAGAAAAAATTACAAACTTAAAGAGATGTCCTTAAAAATGCTGGAGACATACAGAAAACCAAATAGAATAGAACAGAAAACAAACTCCATGTCACATAATAGTCAAAACACTAAAAGTACAGAAAAAAGAAAAAAAAAATATTTAAAGCAGCAAGGGAAAAAGGTCAAGTAACATGTAAGGGTAGACAAATCAAAAGAACACCAGACTTCTCAACAGAAACTATGAAAACCAGAATGGCCTGCGAAAAAAACTAAGAGACCAGAGATGACAACACTGACTTCAAAACCCAGCAATGTTTTTACTCAACATAGATAGAGAAAACAAAATATTCCATGACAAAACTATACTTAAACAGTATCTAAAGAGCAACACAGCATTACAGAAGGTGCTAGAAGGAAAATTCTAATCTAACAAAATCAACTACGACCAAGAAAACACAGAATAGATAACTTCACAACAAAATTTAAAAGAAAACAAACATAGAAACAAAGTAACACCAACACCAAACTAAAAATAAAATGTCCTTGTTTTATACTTGAGAATATTGTGGATATAAGCCTAGGAATGGTATTGCTGGATCTTGAGGAAGCACTATTCTTAATTGTCTCTGAAAGCACCAGATTGATTTCCAAACTGGTTGTAAAAGGTTATATTCCCACCAGCAATGGAGGGTGGTTCCCCTTTCTCCACAGCCTCTCCAGAATGCATTGTCACTTGATTTTGATCTTAGACATTCTGATGGGTGTAAGGTGAAGTCTCAGGGTCTTTTAGATTTGCATTTCCCCGATGACTAACGACGTTGAACATTTCTTTGAGTGTTTCTCTGCCATTCTATATTCCTCTACACAGAATTCTCTGTTTAGCTCTGTACCCCATTTTTGTTCGGATTACTTGATTTATTGCTTTTTAACTTATTGAATTATTTATATATTCTGGATATTAGACCTCTGTCAGATACAAGGTTGGTGAAGTTCCTTTCCCAGTCTGTAGGCTGTCATTTTGTTCTGATGACAGTGTCCTTTGCTTTACAGAAGCTTTTCAGTTTCATGAGGTCCCATTTATTGATTGTTGCTCTTAGTGCCTATGCTTTTGGGTTCTGTTCAGGAAGTTGTCTCCTGTGCCAAGGAGTTCTAGGATCTACCCCACTTATTCTTCTAACCGATTTAGTGTGTCTGGTTTTATGTTGAGGTCCTTGATCCACTTGGACTTTAATTTTGTGCAAGCTGATAAATATGGATCTATTTGCATTTTTATGCAAGTACACTTCCAGATAGACACGCACCATTTGTTGAAGATACTGTTTTGTTTTTGTTTTCCATTGTATGGTTTTGGCTTCTTTATCCAAAATAAAGTATCTGTAGCTGTGTGGATTTATTTCTGGATTTTTTTATCCGGTTCCATTGAGCCACCATTGTCTTCCTATGACAATACCATGCAGTTTTTATTACTTTTGTTCTGTAGTATAGCTTGAAAACAGGGATGGAGATGCCTCCAGATGATTTGTTTTTCTACAGGATCATTTTGGCAATACTGTGTTTTTTGTTTTTCCAAATGAAATGGGCAATTTTTCTTTCAAGGTCTGTAAATAATTTTGATGGGAATTGCATTGACTCTGTAGATTGTTTTTGTCAAGATGCCTATTTTCACTATGTTAATCCTACCGATCCATGAGCATGGGAGATCTTTCCTTCATCTGATATCTTCTTAAAATTCTTTCTTCAGAGACTTGATTTTTTTTTCAAACAAGTCTTTCACTTGCTTGGTTAGAATCACACCAAGGTACTTTATGTTATTAGTGGCTATTATGAAGGGTGTTGTTTCCCTAATTTCTTTCTTGGACCTTTTGTCTTTGGTATACAAGAGGGTTTCTGATTTTTTTTTAAATAAATTTGTATACAGCCATTTTACTAAAGGTGTTTATCAGCTGAAGGTTGAATTTTGGGGGTCGCTCATGTATACTACCTTATAGTTTGTGAATACTGATACTTTGAATTCTTCCTTTCTGATTTGTATCCCCTTGATCTCCTTTAGTTGTCTTATTGCTCTATGTAAGACTTCAAGCAATATGTTGAAGAGATACAAAGACAATGGTGACCTTTGCCTTGTCCCTGATTTCAGTGGTATTTATTTAAGATTCTCTTCATTTAGTTTGATGTTAGCCTATAGGCTTGCTGTATATTGTCTTTACTATGTTTAGATATGTGCCTGAGAAGTAACATTCATTGGTCACTATTATCTATCAACATCAGTGAAGTCAATTGTCCAATAAAAAGACCAAAAATGACAATAAAACAACACAGATTAACAGAATGATTGTGGAAATAGGATCTAACATTCTGCTGGATCCATGAAACATACCTCTGCAGCAAAGATAAACACTACCTCAGAGTAAAGGGTTGGAAAAAAAATTTGAGGTAAAAGGACCTAGAAAACAAGCTGGGGTAGCTATCCTAACATCAAATAAAATAGACTTTTAACCAAAATTAATCAAAAAAGTTGAGGAGGGACAAATCATTCTCATCAAAGAAAAAATCCACCAGGAGTATATCACAATCCTGCACATCTATAACTAAAATGTGAAAGCACCTGCATTTGTAAATGAAACATTATTAAAGCATAAATTATACATTAATCTCAACCACTTAATACTAGGAGACATTAACACTCCACTCTCACAAGGGACAGATCATGTAGACAGAAGCTAAACAGGGAAATAATGACATTTATAGAGGTACTAAATCTAAAGGACCTAATATATGTCCACAGAACGTTTCAGCCAAACTCAAAAGGGTATACATTCTTTTCAACACCTCAAGGAGCTTCTCAAAAATTCAACAAAAAGTTGAGCAGAAAGCAAGCCTCAAGAGACACAAGAAGATTGAAATAACCCCTTGAATCTTATCACACCACCATGACCTAAAACTAGACCTCAAAAACAACAGAAAGAACAAAAAGCCTATATACACATGGAAACTAAACAGCTCTCTACTCAGTGACAGTTTTTACAGGGAAGAAATAAAAAAAGAAATTAGAGACTTCCTAAAGTTCAAAGAAAAGGAAGGAACAAGTTTCCCCAACTTATGGGCCGCAATGAAAACAGTGCTAATAGGAAAGTTCATATCACTATATGACTCCAGAAAGAAGTTGGAGACATATCATACAAGCAACTCAACTTCACACCTAAAATCCCTAGGAGGGGGGAAAGCAGAGACACTGAAAAGGATTAGATGATTGAAAATAATCAAACTCAAAGGTGAAATCAATAAACTAGAAATCAAGAAAGAAATCCAAAGACTCGCTGAAACCAATAGTTGGTTCTGTGAGAAAATCAACAAGATAGGTAAATTCTTAGCCAAGAAAAGTAAAAGAAAAAGAAAATATCTACATCAGCAAAATCAGAAACTAAGACAGAGACATAATGAGAGATACTAAGGATATCCAAACAATGATTAGGCCTTACGATGCCAGAAAATTTGATAATCTAAATAAAATGGACAAATTTTTGGTAGACGCCATTTACGAACAATAAATCAAGATCAGGCAAATAGACTAAATAGTCCTATATTCCCCAAGTAAATAGAAGCAGTCATCAAATTTCTGCCTTCCTAAAAAAGCCCAGGGCCTGTTGGTTTAGTGCAAAATTCCTCCAAACTTTCAAAGAAGAGCTAAGTCAAATTCTCTTCAAACTATTTCACAAAATAGAAACAGAAGGAACATTACCAAACTCATTGTATAAGGCAGCAGTCACCAGGATACCTAAATCACAAAAAGACCCAACAAAAAAGAGGACTTCAGACCTATCTCTCTTATGAACATTGATGCAAAAATAAGCAATAAAATACTTGCAACTGGAAATCAAGAACACATAAAGATATCATCCAACCTACCAAGTAGGCTTCATTCAAGGGTGGTTCAACATAAGGAAATCCATCAAAGTAATCAATCATATAAACAAACTGAAGGAGAAAAATCATATGATCATCTCTTTAGATGAAGCAAAAGCATTTGCCAAAATCCAACAATCATTCATATTCAAAATCTTGGAGAAATCAGGGATAAAAGGCACATAGCTAAACATAGAAAAGACAAAATACAGCAAGCCTATATCCAACATCAAACTAAATGGAGAGAAACTTAAATCAATCTCACTGAAATCAGGGACAAGGCAAGGCTGCCCCCTCTCTCCATATCTGCAACATAGTACTTGAAGTCCTAGCTAGAGCAATAAGACACCTAAAGGAGAGCAAAAGGATACAAATCAGAAAGGAAGAAGTCAAAATTCTCATTATTTGTAGATGATATGATAGTATACATTAGTAACATCAAAAATTCAACCAGAGAATTTCTTCAGCTGATAAACACTTTCAACGAAGTGGGTGAATACAATATTTAAAAAGAAAAATCACTATCCCTCATGTACACCAAAGACAAAAGGCTGATAAAGAATTTAGGGAAACTACACCCTTCACAATACCAACTAATAGCATAAAGTACTTTGATGTGACTCTAACCAAGAAAGACCTGTTTGAAAAAAAAATTCAAGTCTCTAAAGAAATTGAAGAAGATATTAGAACATGGAAAGATCTAAAGTGCTTACGGATTGGTAGGATTAACATAGTGAAAATTGCCATCCTGACAAAAGCAATGTACAGATTCAATGCTATTCCCATCAAAATACCAACAAAATCTTTACAGAACTTGAAAGAAAAATTCTTAATTTCATATGGAAAATCAAAAAACCCAGAACTGCCAAAATGACCTTGTACAACAGTTTCTCTGGTAGTACATCCATCCCTGATCTCAAGCTATACTATATGCTACAGAGCAACAATAATAAAACCTACATGGTACTGGACTAAAAACAGAATGGTAGATCAATGGAATCAAATAGAAGTCCCAGAACTAAGCCCACAGACCTTAGGATACTTGATTTTTGACAACAAACAAACAAACAAAAAACAAAAACAAACAAAAAAAAAAAACCAAAACAATTCAATGGAAAAAGACATCTTCAACAAATGATGTAGATCTCACTGGATGTCTCGATGTAGAAAAATGTAAATAGACCCATATTTCTCACCCTGCATAAAACTAATGTCCAAGTATATCAAAGAACTCAACATAAAACCGGATACACTAAATCAGTTAGAAGAAAAAGTAGGGAAGAGCCTTGAACTCTTTGACACAGGAAACTACTTCCTGAACAGAACACCAACAGCACAGGTTCTAAGATCAACAGTAAATAAATGGGACCTAATGAAACTGAAAAGCATCTGTAAAGCAAAAGGCACTGTCTTAAGAACAAAATGACAGCCTACAGACTGGGAAATATCTTCACCAACCCTATATCTGACAGATGGCTAATATCCATGATATATAATGAACTAAAGAGATTAAAAAGGAACAAATGAAGTAATGCAATCAAAATATGGGGTAGAGAGATAAACAGAATTCTCAATAGAGGAATATTGAATGGCAGAGAAACATTTAAATAATGTTCAATGTCCTTAGACATCAAGGAAATGCAAATCAAAATGACACTGGGATTTCACCTAACACCCATCAGAATTGGCTAAGATCAAAGCATCAAGCAACAACACATGCTTTAGAGGATGTGGAGATAGGGAAATGCTCATCCATTGCTGATGGGAATATAAACTTGTAAAACCACCTTGGAGTCAATCTGGCACTTTCTCAGAAAATTAAGAATACTGCTACCTCAAGATACAGCTCTACCACTCCTAGGCATATGTCCAGAATATGCTCAAATATACAACAAAGACATTTGCTCTACCATCTTCATAGCAGCTTTATTTGTAATAGCCAGAATCTTAAAGCAATGGAGATGTTCCTCAAGGGAAGAATCAATGCAGAAATTGTGGTATATTTACAAAATGGAATACTATTCAGCAATTAAAAACAAGGAAATTATGAAATTTGCAGGCAAATGGTTGCAACTAAAAAAGATCATCCTCAATGAGGTTTTAGAAGCAGAAAGACACACATGGTATATACTCACTTATATATCGATATTAAAAATATCATATTGGAGAGACATACTTAAATCTGTACACCTAAAGAAGCTAAGAATGAAGGAGAACCCTGGGTAAGATGTTCAATCCTCATTCAAAAAGGCAAATGGATGGACATCTGAAGAGGGAGAAAACTGGGAAAAACTGGGTCCTCCTACCACTGAGGACCTCTGAAAAATTCAACCCAAGTGGGTATTTAATCAGATGCTGAGACTCATAGCCAAATTTGGGCAAAGTGCAGGGAGTCTAATGAAAGAAATAGGAAGTATAAAGACCTGGAGGAGACAAGATCTTCACATAGATAGCAATGGAACCATAATATCGGGACCCAGGGGTCTTTTCTGAGAGTAATATTCCAACCAAGGGCCTTGCATGGAAATAACCTAGAACCCCTGCACAGATGTACCCCGTGGCAGCTCATTGTCCACGTGGGAAACCCTAGTAAGGGGAACAGGGGCTGTCTATTACATGAAATCAATGGCTGGCTCTATGATCACCTTCCGCTGGGGTGGGGGATCAGCCTTACCAAGACCCAGAGGAAGACATTCCTGCCATTGAAGAGACCTCATTGGGTAAGGTCAGATTGAAGGGGAGGAGGACTGTTCCTATCAGTTGCCCTGGGGATGGGCATGGGAGGAGAAGATGGAGGAAAGTTGGGATTGTGAGAGAATGAGGGAAGGGGTTAGATCTAGCATACAATGAATAAATTGTAATTAATAAAAATATATTAGTTAAAATATTTAAAAAACATTTACTGAAAGGGCTCATGGGACAAATAAGATAACAAGAGGAGATAGGTATGAAATTTGTGGGGTTGTCAGCCTTTGCAGCCATATGGATGTCCATAGTTACAAAGGAAGATGGAAAGACCACTATTATGACTGTTGATATAAATTATAATTACCTGAGTAGGGAGCTTCAGCTAAGTAATATTCCTGATTTTCTTTATTGATGTGGAAAGACATCATCAGGTAGATGCCCAACTATAAAAAAATATCTTTCAGAAGAAAGTTTAATTTACCTTTTTTCTCCCTTATTTTCCCTCTTGACATTGAACTAATTTACCCTATTTTTTTCTGCAAATGGTGATTCTTTTAGTCCAGAAAAATCTGTATTTTCTAACATTCATGGTTAAATAGGGACAAGCGACTAACCAGGAATTTTCAGGGCTTCTATTGCCAAATTGGAAATATTAAGGCACCCCTCCTTTTAAACATAGTAATTACTGATAATTAGCCCTCACTAGGAGACAGCTATTTTGGTATTACTCTGCTGTTGAAACATACAGCCTCAAGGAATGAGTACTCTGTTTTCAGAGTCATTGTGGGATTTGGATATTGTTATTATTTTAAAGATTACTTAATACAATTTATAAAGCAAGAATGGCCTCTATCTCAGTTGCTGATATTACCTTTTGAAACCTCTTGAGCTGAGCCTCAGTGTTCAGCACTGTCCTATAGTAGTTCTGTTCTTCAACAGAACCTGCCTAAAACAGCCACCTAAGGAAAAGGCATTCTTGGGCTTAGGTGCATTGACAGATAATGCTAAAATAGCCACTGACAAATTATTACCTAAGAGAAAAGTCAAGAGAATAAATTCTCTGAACTCTTACTGGTATCTTGTTCTAAAAGAGATGGACACTAATAAATCTGGATATTTAACCCCCAAAGCACAGAACATGGTAAAAAATAAAGACAATGGATCTTGAGGAACAAATAAGTAATGTTACATACAGCATCACAGGTAAATAATGTAACCTCTGTCCTAGAGTCAGAATATGAAAACAACATCTCCAGAAAATAGCATATATCATACTGTGAAGTTACCTATTGGAATTCACAACAAAGAAAATAATGCCAATTACTACTATGACAATACTATAACAATACTTTATTATTTTATTTTATGAGTAAATACTAAGTTATATTTAAAGAGGGTGGGGCTGTCATTTCTTTATAGCTGCAGATTTCAGCCAAATTTTCATTGTTTTGGGAAAGTACTTACCAGTGCTACTACTTCTTCAAGCCTGTCATAGTACCTGTGGGGAAAAAAAGAGACACATTTAGAATACATTCCCCAAGTTACTGCTTCTTAAATTGAAAGATCACTTACCATAATTTTTCACTCATCCATTTCTAAATAAATATTCATAAAGAGTACCTATCACTAGAGATAATTTTCTCAAAGAATCTCACACCCCTCCTGCAATTAGCATTAAATTTTCCTAATATGCCCAGGCATTACTAAATGTTTTATAATAATTATTCTGAAGACTCAAGTATCTCACAAATATTGTTCAATTTTACTGTGAAATAGATAAAGAAGAAAAGGTTTTCCTCTAGGCTAAAGAGGAAGTAAATACTTAAGGATCTTTGCCATGGTTCTTCAAATAAAAATAAACTTTATGTGCCTTCCCCAAGGAGGAATAGTTTATAGGTGACTTTGGGATTGGATATAGGACCAAAGGAGCTCTACTGAACAGTCTCAGATACTGCTCCTTTGTCAAAAAGAGTTGCAGGACATCATGTGCCTATCAAAATCAGAAAGTTCACAGCAGCTGTGTTTACCAGTATATGACCTAAACTCTTTCAAAATAGTCAAAATCCCAGAATACATGGGGTAGATGACTGTTAGGCACTGCACATTATTGAGGAACTACTGTCATTAAATAGTTGCCATGGAAAGGAAAAACATTCTGTCTTTAAGAATGTGACCATGATAACTACATACAGATGAACCTATAAGCAGCACTAGCTGGAATTAGTGGGTTATAAAAAGACAGGAAATTGAGAGATGTATGTTCAGAAGGACATAGAAAGACATAGGTTAATGAAGAAACTAAAATACATATATTCTACATGTGATCATATTTCACTGTATACTTTGAATTATCAAAAATAGAATGGTAGAAATAAAGCTATTCATGAATCTATTGTGTTTAGTGCCAAAAGATAGATTTAAACATGGGGTCATCTGTATGTCTTCCACTCTACCAAATTATATTAGTTAAAAGCCACTCATAAGACCTACATATGAGTAACTTTGTTAAAAGCACTCTCATTTTGAAGGAAACATAAAATAGAATGTGATTATTAATGGATATGTAGGGAAGTGTGTAAAGAGCATTTACAGTGAGTGAAGCAATTTTAGCAGTGCAGAGACTTCCTGGGTTCTGAATCTGACAGCCATCTCTCATTTATATCTGTATAATGTAATCTGTCAATCAAATAGAAGTATAAGGAACTCACCAATTACATCCTAATCTCCAGATGCATAAACAACTATTTTAAAACATTATTTATTTTTTATAAATTACAGTTTATTTACTTTGTATCCCAGCTGTGTCTCCCTTTCTTATCCCCTCTGAATCACATCCTCCATCCCTGTTCTCCTCCCATGGCTCTCCCCAAGTTCACTGATAGAGGAGGTCCTCCTCCCCTTCCTTCTTACTCTAGCCTATCAGGTCTTATGAGGACTGGCTGCATTTTCCTCCTCTGTGACTTGGTAAGGCTGCTCCACCGTCAGGCAGAGATGATCAAAGAACCAGCAACTGAGTTCATGTCGGAGACAACCCTGGTCCCATTACTAGGGAACCCATTTGGAGACTGAGCTGTCATGGGCTACATCTGTACAGGTGTTCTGTGTTATCTCCATGCTTGGTCCTTGGTTGGAGAAACAGTCTCAGAAAAGACCGACCCCTGTGCCAAGAATTTTTTGGTTCTGTTGTTCTCCTTGTGGAGCTCCTGTCCCCTACAGGTATTTCATCTCTCCTTGCTTTCAAAAATTTTCCTGCACACTGCCCAAAGTTCAGCTATGATTCTCAGCATCTGCTTTGATACCTTGCTGGGTAGAGTCTTTCAAAGGTCCCCTGTAGTAGGCTTCTGTCCTGTTCCCTGTTTTCTTCCCCTTTTGATGTCTGTCCCATTTGCCTTTCTGAGTGAGGTTTGATCATTTTACCCAGGGCCCTCCTTCTTGCTTAGCTTCTTTTGGACAATAGATTTTAGCATGTTTATCTTATACTATGTGTCCAATACCCACTTAAAAGTGAGTATACGGTTGACAAGATGGCGGCGCCAGGAGAACACTGTGTCTGAGGAGCAAGACAACATTTTCCACACAACGACCAAGAGACTGAAGTCGGGGCCCTAAAACAACAGCAATCATGTTTCCCAGGTGAGAGGAAACCCCATGGTATGGGAATCAGTTGGGTCCACTCTCAGGTCACTCAGCCAGAACCTGGAAGAGATCCTGGGTCCAGCAGGCACTAGGTCGCCAGACCAGTGCAACATGCCTGCATATCTTGATCACCATCTCAGGCTGAACGGTGGGCACAAAAACACCAGATACTGGAAGTCCCAGTCGCAAGAAAAACCCACAGGGAAGGAAGGAAATGGGACTGACCTTGGGTTACCCAGTCTTTCCCTGGAAAAGGTCCCGCAGAATAGCGGGTGCCCACCACCAGCACTGAACTGGGCTCCAGCTGTGAGCACAGAGTCTTGCTGCATGCTTAGCTCTCCCTCATGGACAGAACTATGAGCCCCAGGGCACAAGAGACAGAGAGTCCCTGTCAGGAGAAAACCCCACAGGGAAGAAAGCAAATGGAAAAAGACTTAGGCACCCAGTATATCCCTGGTGAAGTTCCTGCAGAACAGCAAGCCTGCCAACCCAGGGACCTGCTGTGCACCAACTAGCCTGCTGCACCCATGGAAGCAGTACTCACCTGCCACAGATTACCACTTGGGCACTGGGGCACAGAGTTCCAACCTCAGACCTACAGAAGCCTGGGATCCCTGAGATCAACCCACAAATACTGCTCCAAGGGGAAACCAGTTATCCCTAACAAAACTGACCAAACCACGAGGCACTGAGGTTACAGCAGCAGCTCACTAAATTTACAGCAAGAAACCCATAAGCAGGACAGATGAAGAGAGTCCTGTTGACTAACAAGGACCATAGTAACCACTCAGGTCTATAAGAATGAGGTGTGCTGTGGCAGTTCCTGAAAAACACTGGCCATTCAGAGACTATACACAAAAACGTGAGGAGGCTTCCTTCAGGAAAAACCATCTTTCTGCCAAGGGGACTCTCCACCACATGATTCCAGGAATCACCAGAAACTAACACCCAACACCAAATATAGCCCAATGGGTAGAGGCCAGCATAAAAGCTCAAATAACAAAAGACAGAGCAATATGGCATCTCCAGAACCAAGTTATCCAGGGGAAAGCAGCCCTGGACACCCCAGTATAATTGAAATTCAAGAAGATGACCTAACATCTATGCTTATGAAGTGGATAATAGAGGAAACAAATAAAATGTGTAAAGAAATAGAGGAAGATAAAGACAAACAGATTATGGTCATCTGTAAATAAATACAGGAAGTTGCAGCCAAACAGTTTGTGGCCTTTAGAGAGGAAATACTTAAATCACTGAAAGAAATAAAAGAAACAGAGGAGTGTTCAAACAAACAGCTGAAGGAATTGAAGGAAAAACAGGAAAATACAGTCAGACAGATGAAGGAAATCAACAAAACAGCTCAAGATTTGAAGATAGAAATGGAAAAATTAAAGAAAACACAAGTGGAGGAAATTGCGGAGAGAAAGAACTTAGGGAAGAAAACAGGTACTACAGAGGTAAGCATAAGCAATAGACTATAAGAGATGGAAGAAAGAATCTCAGGTGTGGAAGATACAATGGAAGAAATTCAATGTATCCATCAAAGAAAATGTTAAATCTAAAAAATTCCTTACACACAACGTCCAAGAAATTCAAGACAACATAAAAAGACAAAACCTAAAAATAATAGGAATAGAGGGAAGAGAAGATTCCCTGTTCCAAGGCCGAGAATATATTTTCAACAAAATCATTGAAGAAAATTTCCCCTACTTAAAGGAGAGGCCAATAAGAATACAAGAGGCCTACAGAACACCCAACAAATTAGACCAGAAAAGAAAATAATCCTGCCACATAGGAATAAAAACAGTAAGTATACAAAACAAAGAAAAACTACTAAAAGCTGCAAGGGAAAAGGGCCAAGTAACATATAATAACAAACTCATCAGAATCACACCTGACTTCTCAACAGAGACTATGGAAGCCAGAAGAACCTCGATGGATATCATGCAGGCCCTAAAAAAACACAGCTGTCAGCCCAGGCTACTATACCCAGCAAAACTGTCAGTCCTTATAGACGGGAGAACAGGATATTCAATGACAAAAACAAATTTCAACAATAACTACACACAAGTCCAGCATTACAGAAAATACTACAAGGAAAACTACAACTCAAGAAAACTAACTACATTCAGGAAAACACAGGAAATAATTAACCTCACTACAGGAAAAAAAAAAAAAAAAGCAACCAAGCACACAAAATTATTACCACAGCCAACATCAAAATAAAAGAAAGAGCAGCCACGGGACATTAATCTCTCTCAACATCACTGGACTCAATTCTCCAATAAAAAAACACAGACCAACAAAATGGATGCAGAAACAAGACCTAGCAATCTGTTCCATACAAGAAACACACCTAAGGCACAAAGGTAGACATTACCTGAGGATAAAGGGCTGGAAGATGGCTTTCCAAGCAAATGGACCCAAGAAGCAAGCAGGAGTAGCCATTCTAATATCTGATAAATTAGACTTTCAACAAAAATTAATCAAAAGAGATGGGGAAGGACACTTTGTATTCATCAAGGGAAAATTCCACCAGGAAGACATCACAATCCTGAACACCTATGAACCAAATACAAGGGCACCCACATTTGTAAAAGAAACATTAATAAAACTTAAACCACACATAGATCCCCACACATTAATAGTGGGAGACTTCAACACCCTACTCTCAACAAAGGACAGGTCAACAAACCTGAAATTAAACAAAGAAAGAATGTGTTTGAAAAAGGTCATGAATCAAATGGACCTAACAGACATTTACAGAATTTTATACCCAAACACAAAAGAATTTACCTTCTTCTCAGCACCTCATGGAACCTTCTCCAAAATAGACCATGTAGTTGGTTACAAAGTGAGTTTCAACAGTTACAATAATTTTGAAATAATCCCTTGTATCCTATCTGATCAACATGGAATAAAGCTGTACCTCAACAACGAAAGAAATACAAAAAGCCTACACACACATGGAAACTGAACAACTTGCTACTAAATGACATCTGGGTAAGAGGTGAAATAAAGAAAGACATTAAAGTATTCCTAGAATTCAATGGAAATGAAGGCACAACATACCCAAACTTATGGGACACAATGAAAGCAGTGCTAAGAAGAAAGTTCATAGCACTAAATGCCATCAAGAAGAAATTCGAAACATCCCATTCAAGCAACTTAATGGCTCACCTAAAAGCCCTAGAAAAGGAAGAAGCAGACACACCAAAAAGGAGTTGATGGCTGGAAATAATCAAACTCAGGGCAGAAATCAATAAACAAATAAAACAATTCAAAGAATCAATGAAACTAAGAGTTGGTTCTTTGAGAAAATCAACAAGATAGACAAACCCTTAGCCCAACTAACTAAAAGTCAGAGAGACACCATCCAAATCAACCAAAACAGAAATGAAAAGGGGGACATAACTACAGACATTGAGTAAATCCAAACAATTATTACGACTTACTTCAAAGTCTATATGCCACAAAATTTTTAAATACAAATGAAATGTACAATTTTCTTGATCGATTCCACTTACCAAACCTGAATCAAGATCAGGTAAATAAATTAAATAGTCCTATAATACTTAAGGAAATAGAGGCTGTCTCCCATCCAAAATAAGCCTAGGAGCAGATGGTTTTAGTACAGAATTCTACCAGACCTTCAAAGGAGTGCTAACTAAAGTTCTCTTCAAACTATTCCACAAACTAGAAAAGAAAGGAACACTAACAAACTCATTCTATGAAGCCACAGTCACCTTGGTACCTAAACCTCAAAAAGACCCAGCAAAGAAAGAGAATTTCAGGCCAATCTCCCTTATGAATATTGATACAAAAATACTCAACAAAATACTTGCAAACTGAATACAAAAATACATTAAAGATATCATACACTATGACCAAGTCGGCCACTGCAATAGTCAGAGAATCCACACATGTACACTGTGCCCACTAAAAGAGCATGTGAATAGCGCCAGAATCACATTCCTTACTTAGGCAAAACTGAAACCACAATGCACACTCCCAAACCAATGAACCTCTCTCATCTTCCTGAAAAAACAGTCCAGAAAACAGAAAGAGACGATCATAGCCCGAACTACAAACTCGAGGAACAAAGAGTGAGGGTTATAAATAACCAGATGGCTAGAGGCAGACATAAGAACACACCCAACAAAAATCAGGACATAATGACCTCACCAGCAACCCCACAAACCAATGGACACTTCGATTCACAAGATATACAAGAAAACTACCTCAAAACTATGTTTCTTCAGCTATTAGAGGCCCATAAAGATGAAATGAACAAAGCCTTCAGAAAAATAGCCAAAGAAATTGGGACGAACAAACAGGAAACAAATAGAGCTCTCAGAGAAATGACCATGAAAATTGAGGCAAACAAAGAAGAAATGAACGAAGCTTTCAAAGAAATGTCCACACAAGAGAAGGCAAGTTAAGAAGAAATAAACAAAGCTCTCATAGAATTATAGGCAATTATGGCCAAAGAAGTAGAGGCACAATTAGTGATACATAGAGAGGAAATGGGCAAAAAAATAGAAGCTGTCACTGAAAAGCAGGACTCCACATTCAAACAGATGAAGGAAATGGTGCAAGACATGAAAAGAGAATTAGAATCAATAAAGAAAACACGAATAGAGAAAAACCTGGAGCTAGAGAACATAGAGAAAAGAACAGGAACTACAAAGGTAAGCATCACCAACAAAATACAACCACTTTGGAAATATATCTGGTGCTTTCTCAGACAATTAGGAATAGTGCTTCCTCAAGACCCAGCTATACCCAAACTTTGCTCAAGTACACGAAAAGGATACTTGCTCAACCATGTTTATAGCAGCTTTATTTGTAATAGCCACAACCTGGAAAAAACCCAGATGTCCATCAATGATGGAATGGATACAGAAATTGTGGTATTTTTACACAATGGAATACTACTCAGCAATCAAATACAAGGAAATCGTGAAATTTGCAGGCAAATGGTGGGATGTAGAAAAGATCATTCTGAGTGAAGTATCCCAGAAGGAGAAAGACAAACACGGTATATACTCACTTATATAGACCTATAAGATATGATAAACATAATGAAATCTATACACCTAAAAAAGATAATCAAGAGAGCTGACACGGGGTAAGATGATCAATCCTCCTTTACAAAGACTGATGGGATGTGCATCGAATGTATGACAGGAGTCTACTGAGCGCATTTGAAAGACTCTAACTAGCAGTGTTTTCAAAGCTGATACAAAGACTCATAATCAAACCTTCGTCAGAGTACAGGGAATCATATGAAAGAACGGGAGTTAGTATAGGGAGTTAGTATAGAAGGGGAAAGCATAGGGGCTCCACAAGGACCAGGGTCTTTTCTGAGACTGACATTCAACCAAGGACCATGTATGGATATAACCTAGAACCTCTGCTCATATGTAGCCCGTGGAAGCTCAATAACCAATTTGTTCCCATAATAAGGGGAACAAGGACTATTTCTAACAGGAACTCAATGGCTGGCTCTTTGACCTCCCCACCCCCCAAGGGAGGAGCAGTCCTGTTAGGCCACAGAGGAGGACTTTGCAGCCAGTCCTGAAGATACCTGATAAAACAGGATCAGATGAATGGGGAGGAGGTCCCCTCATCAGTGGACTTGGAAAGGGGCAAGGTGGAGATGAGGGAGCGAGGGAGGGACTGGGAGGGAATGAGGGATCGGGACACAGCTGGGATACAGAGTTAATAAAATGTAAATGATAAGAAAAAAATAAAATTCAAAAAAATGTGTGGGTTGTTGGAGTTGTGACTTTGCACAATCCATCCTCTAACATCTACTAAATATATTTATTGTTCCATGGTATATTAGAAGCATGTAATTCACTATCTGCTTTTTTATTTTGCTGATGATTACAGTCAGGAAATTTTTACACAATGGAATACTATTCAGCAATCAAAAAGGAGGAAATCATGAAATTTGCAGGCAAATGGTGGAATCTAGAAAAGATCATCCTGAGTGAAATATCTCAGAAGGAGAAAGACAAACACGGTATATACTCACTTATATAGACCTATAAGATATGATAAACATAATGAAATCTATACACCTAAAAAAGATAATCAAGAGAGCGGACATGGGGTAAGATTATCAATCCTCGTTTAGAAAGACGGATGGGATGTGCATTGAACGTATGACAGGAGTCTACTGAGCGCATTTGAAAGACTCTAACTAGCAGTGTCTTCAAAGCAAAGACCCATGACCAAACCTTTGGCAGAGTACAGGGAATCATAATAAAGAAGGGGAGTTAGTCTGATGAGGAAAAGATAGGAGCTCCACAAGGACCAAATATATCTCCCCACAGGGTCTTTTCTGAGACTGACATGCAACCAAGGACCATGTATGAATGTAACCTAGAACCTCTGCTCATATGTAGCCTGTGGTAGCTCAATATCCAATTGGTTTCCCATAGTGAGTGGAACAAGGACTGTTTCTAACAGGAACTCAATGAATGGCTCTTTGGCCTCCCCACCCCCCAAGGGAGGAGCAGTCCTGTTAGGCCACAGAGGAGGGCTTTGCAGCCAGTCCTGAAGATACCTGATAAAACAGGATCCAATGAATGGGGAGGAGGTGCCCCCATCAGTGAACTTGGAAAGGGGCAGGGTGGAGATGAGGGAGGGAGGGTAGGATTGGGAGGGAATGAGGGAGCGGGATATAGCTGGGATACAGAGTTAATAAAATGTAACTGATAAGAAAAAAATAAAATTAAAAAAATACAGAACAAAATACTTGCAAACCAAATACAAGAACATATTAAAGATATCATCCACTATGACCAAGTTGGCTTCATCCCAGGTATGCAGGGGTGGTTTATTTTATAGAAATCCAACATTGTGATCTACCACATTAACAAACTGAAAGAAAAAAAAAACATGATAATCTGCTTCGATGCTGAAAAATCATTTGACAAAATCCAACATCCATTCATATTTAAAGTATTGGAGAGATCAAGGATACAAGAGACATATCTTAACATAATAAAGGCAATATAGATCAAGCCTATAGCCAACATCAAACTAAATGGAGAGAAACTTAAAACAATTCCCCTGAAATGAGGGACTAGGAAAGGCTGCCTATTCTCTCCTTATCTCTTCAACATAGTTCTGGAAGTCCTTGCTAGTGCAGTAAGACAATTGAAGGAGATCAAGGGGATACAAATAGGAAAGGAAGAAGTCAAATTATCACTATTTGCAGGTGATATGATATTATACCTGAGTGACCCCTAAAATTCTACCAGGGAATTACTACAGCCAATAAATACCTTCACCAAATTGGCCAGATACAAAATTAACTCAAAAAAAAAATCAGTATTCCTCCTGTATACAAAAGGCAAAAGGGTTAAGAAAGAAATTAGGGAAACAACACCCTTCACAATAGCCACAAAAGACATAAAGTACCTTGGTGTGAACCCAACCAAGCAAGTCAAAGACTTGTATGAAAAAAAAAAATTTCAAGTCTCTGAAGAAAGAATTAGAAGAAGATATCAGAAGATGGGAAGATCTCCTATGCTCATGGCTTGGCAGGGTTAATATAGTAAAAACAGCCATCTTACCAAAAGAAATATACAGATTCAATGCAATGCCCATTAAATTACCAACACAATTCTTCACAGATCTTGAAAGAAAAATTCTCAACTTCATATGGAATAACAAGGAAGCCAGAATTGCTAAAACAAAGCTGTACAATAACAGATCTTCTAGAGGTATCTCTGATTCAGATCTCAAGCTGTACTATAGAGCAACAGTAATAAAAACAGCATGGTGCTGGCATAGAAAGAGAATGGTGCATCAGTGGAACTGAACAGAAAACCCAGAAATAAACGCACATACTTATGGACACCTGATCTTTGAAAAAGATGCCAAATCCATGCAATGGAAAAAAGATAGCATCTTCAACAAATGGTGCTGGATATCTAAATGTAGAAAAATGCATATAGATACATACTTATCACCCTGCACAAAACCAAAATCCATGTAGATCAAAGACCTCAACATAAAACCAGACACATTAAATCTTTTAGAAGAAATAGTGGGGAAAACCCTAGAACTCATTGGTACAGGACAAAACTTCCTGAACAGAAAAGCAACAGCACAGGCTGTAAGAGCAACAATCAATAAATGGGACCTCATGATACTGAAAAGCTTCTGTAAAGCAAAGGATACCGTCATCAAAACAAAACGACTGCCTACAGATTGGGAAAAAAATCTTCATCAATCCTTTATCTGACAGAGGGCTAATATCCAGTATATGTAAAGAACTAAAGAAGCTGAAAAACAACAAACCAAGTAATCCAATTAAAAATGGGGAACAAAGATGAACAGAGAATTCTCTATAGAAGAATATCTAATGGCAGAGAAACACTTAAAAAAATGGTCAACATCATTAGCCATCAGGAAAATGCAAATCAAATCGACCCTGAGACTTCACCTTACACGCATTAGAATGGCCAGTATCAAAAGCTCAAGTGACAATATATGCTGGAGAGGTTGTGGAGAAAGAGGAACCCTCCTCCTCTGTTGGTGGGAATGTAAACTTGTACAACCATTCTGGAAATCTCTCTGACAATTTCTCAACTAGGAATAGGATTTCCTAAAGATCCAGTTATGCCACTCCTAGGTATATACCCAAAGAGGCTCAAGTACATAATAAGGACATTTGCTCAACCACGTTTGTAGCAGCTTTATTTGTAATAGCCAGAACCTGGAAACAATCCAGTTGCCCCTCAACTGAATAATGGATACATAAATTGTGGTACATCTACACAATGGAATATTACTCAGCAATGAAAAACAAGGAAATCATGAAATTTTCAGGTAAATAGTGGGAACTGTAAAGGATCATCCTGAGTGAGCTATCCCAGAAGCCGAAAGACAAACACGGTATATATTCACTCATATAGATATATAATACAGGATAAACTTACTCAAATCTGTGTATCCAAAGAAACTAATCAAGAGAGAAGACTCTGGCTAAAATGTTCAATCCCCATCCTGAAAGGCAAAGAGGATGGACATCAGAAGAAGAAGAAAACAGGAAACAAGTTAGGAACCTGCGACAGAGGGCCTCTGAAAGCCTCTGCTTCGCAGACTATCAAAGCAGGTGCTGAGACTTAGGGCCAATTGTTGGGCAGAGTGCATGGAATCTTATGAAAGTAGTGGAAAATAGTAAGATCTGGAGAGGATAGGAGTGCCACGAGGAGAGCAACAGAACCAAAAAAATTGAACACAAGTGTCTTTCCAGAGACTCATACTCCAACCATGTAACATGCATGGAGATAACCTAGAACACCAGCACAGATGTAGCCCATGGCATTTCAGTGTCCAAGTAGGTTCCATAGTAATGGGAACAGGGACCTCCTCTGACATGAACTGATTGGCCTGCTCTTTCCTCACCTCCCTCTGAGAGGGGAGCAGCCTTACCAGGCCACAGATGATGACAATGCAGCCACTCCTGATGAGATCTGATAGACTGGGATCAGAAGGAAGGAGAGGAACCTCCCCTATCAGCAGACTTGGGGAGAAATATGCATGGAGAAGGGGGAGAGGAGTTGAGATTAAGAGGGGAGGAAGGAAGGGTTTATGGGGGGAAACAAAGTGAATAAAGTGTAATTAATAAAAATTCAAGTAAAAAAAATAAAAAAACTCATATCCCATAACTATAATATTATCATTTCTGTATATCAATAAAAGTGAGTATATACCATGTGTGTCTTTCTGCTTCTGGGTTACCTCACTCAGGATTATATCTCATATTTCCCACCATCTGCCTGCATCTGTTTAGCTCTGTACCCCATTTTTTTAGTTGAATTACTTGGTTTGTAGCTTTTAAACTTCTTGAGTTCTTTATATATTCTGGGAATTAGCCCTCTGTCAGTTGTAGATTTGGCAATTATTTTAAGATATTGCTATTTTCCAAGTAAAATAATCACAATTACATGTGTTCTTAAATACGGAGGAGATACTGCCATTTAAGAGGCAATGATTTATTTGGCATACTGCTAGGACATTTACAAGTCTTAGAACTTCTATGCCAATTTCTCCATTCCTTCATAACCACCTCTGTCCTGTTTGACTTCACATATATTAGAATGTATATGCAAATTGAAATCTGTCAATATTGCTGAAAATAGAGTTGAAGTTTTATATAATTTTGTATTCTGTACAAATATTGTTTGTATTAATAAATATTAAATACAAGTACAAGGTTTGAGATGCTTCACTCAAGGCTTGAAATTCAAAAGACTTAAAAATTCTGGTTTTAAAATATATAAAATAAGAAAAAGTAAAGAAGCAAGTTTGCAGTGTGAGGCTTAATTTTTTTAGGAAATTCTTAATCCAAGGAAAACAGATTATGACTTTTGTGCCAAAGCATTTCAATGTATGCAGAACATAGCCAGATTTTTTTTCAATATACTCGATAGTGTGTGCCCTTTATCATCATATTCTTTTCATAAGCTCAAAGCTGAAGATGAGAGCTAAAATGTTCCAGACGTATTATACACTGAATTTATCTCATTAGATTAAAGAATACACTTCTATTGAAAATATTTTGGATTTCAGTTATATATTTTTTCTCTTTTTTATTTTTATTTTATTTTTAATTATACTTTATTTACTTTGTATCTGGCCTCTAGTTCCCTCCCTCCTCCCCTTCCAACCTCTCCTTTCCTCTCCCTTCTCCACTCATGGCCCTCCCCAAGTCAACTGGTAGGGGAGGGTTTCTTTTTCTTCCTTCTGATCCTAGTCTGTTTGGTCTCATCAGCAGTGGTTACATTGTCTTCTTCTGTGGCCTGGTAAGGCTACTTCCCCCTCAGAGGGAGGTGATCATAAGAGCAGGCCAATCAGTACATGTCAGAAGCTGTCCCTGTTCACATTACTCTGGAACCCACTTGGACACTGAACTGACATGGGCTACATCTGTGCAGGGTTCTAGGTTATCTCCATGCATGGTAATTGGTTGGAGTATGAGTCTCAAGAAAGACCTCTGTGCTCAAATTTTTTGGTTCTGTTGCTCTCCTTGTGACGCTCCTGTCCTCTCCAGATCTTACAATTTCCCATTTCTTTCATAAGATTCCCTGCATTCTGCCCAAAGTTTGGCCATAACTCTCAAGTCTGCTTTGATAATCTGCAGGGCAGAGCCTTTCAGAGGCCCTCTGTGGGAGGCTCCTAACTTGTTTCCTGTTTTCTTATTCTTCTGATGTCCATCCTCTTTGCCTTTCGGGATGGGGATTGAGCATTTTAGCCAGAGTCCTCCGTCTTGATTACTTTCTTTAGGTGTACAGATTTTAGTAGGTTTATCTTTTAAACACAATCAAATACACCAAAACACCATGCAGTAATCTTTTAAAAATTTTCTTCATGTCATTTAGTGGCCATCAGTAGACTGGGTGTATTTGAGGTAAGGAAGAACATTATCAACTCTTCTATTGCCACCTGATACAAGGCTTTAAGGACCTTAAAATATTACAAAGAAGCAGAAATCATTTTCCTTTCCAGTTATTTGGAAAATATTGAGCTCAGATTAGTATATCATCTGGAAAGTAATTGAGTTCCCATGGGGACATTTATGATATGAATCAACCTGTCTGTTTACTTAGCAATTCAGAATATGCAACAGTTTTCATCCATTCATTTACTGATGAACATCTACATTGGTTGCATAATTTAGCTATTGTGAATTGTGCTGTAACAAATATTGATATGCAAATATCTCTGTAGTTTTGTTAGGTGTAACATTTTGAGCAAATGACCAGGAAAGTATATTTGGGTCACATTGAAAGTCTATTATTTTAGAAACTCAGTATTTATTTTCATTTATTCATTCTCATTAGCTGTGTATAAATGTTTCCTTCTATTCTTATCCTTGCCACTGTTTATTTTTATTTGTATCTTGATGAATGACATTTTTATTTGAGTGAGCAAGAATCCTAATGTAGAGTTTTTTGCATTTCTCTCATATCTAGTGATTTTCAACTTTTTAAAATATATACACTGCTTATTTTTACTCCAGCTTTTGAGGACTGCCTGCTCATCTATTTTATTGATTGTGTTATTTGATATTTTTATTTTATTTTTTCTATGCATTGTCTATATATTAATGCTCTATGAAATGTGTAATAAGTGAAGTTTCACTCTGTAAGCTGGTTCTTTAATTCATTTCTGGTTTGCTTTCTCATGAAGCTTTCTAATTTGAGGAAATTGCATTTGTCAGTGTTTTGTGCTAATTTCTGAGGTGCTGAAGTCCCATTTTAAAAGAGCTTGCCTAAGCCTATATATGCAAGTGTTTTCCCAAGTTTCTCTCTTTATTCTCTTTAGAGCTTCAAATTGTACAAGATCTTATATTCTTTTGAAGTTGACATTTATGAAGACTAAGAGATACAGAATTAGCTTAATTCTTCTACAGGCAAATATTCAGTTCTCCAAGCATGATTGTTGAAGATGTTCCCTTTTCTAAATGTGTATTTTGTGCATCTTTATCAAAGAAATCATGCTGCTATAGATGAGAAGGTTTATGTTTGAATCTTCCATTCTGATCCATTGATCTGTGTACCTGTTTTTGTGCCTGCAACCTACTGTTTTCTATAACTTTAAAAGAGGTATAAGAATGTTTCTGGCATTGTTCCTTTTTCTCAGTATCACATTTGTGTTTGACATGATTTTAAATATTTCTTTCTATTTTTGAGAAAACCAGCAACAGAATTTCAATAATTGTCACATTACATCTAGTTATTGTTTCTGGTCATATAGCCATTTTCACACTATTGTTTACTGATTCTTCTGATACATGCGCCCAAGAAGTGTTCCCATCTTCTGATGTGGTCCTGAATTTCTGTTTTTCAGTGATTCAAAGGTTTCATCATTCTTGTTATATATAGAATGTTATAAATATGATACTTTGCCTGATTTCTTTCTCACTATGTTTCTCATTTCTCAGTAGCTTTTGAGGTTTGTATGTTAACTTTGTGTTTTGCAGCTCTAGTTTCTGGTGGAGTCTTTAGGTTGCCTTATTCGTAGAATCATACCATCTTCAAATAAGGATATTTTAACTTCTCTTTCTTCAATTTTTTTCTTGTCTTATTGTTTCAGTTAATATTTTAATCACTCATTTGAATAGGAATGAAGAGCATGTCCAAAACTCTCTTGCTCTCGATTTTAGTAGGAATTCTTCAAGTTTTTCTCCATTTAGTATGATATTAGCTAAAGGCATGTTGTATATACCTTTTATTATGTTGAAATATGTTCTTTCTATCCATTATCTCTTCAAGGATTATCCTGAATAGGTGTTAGATTTGTCAAATGCCTTTCTGCTTGTACTAATATGATCATGATCATGTACTTCTGTTTATTTATGATATTGGTAATATTAATTAATTCATTCATGCTGGTCAATCCCTCCATCCCTAGAGTAAAACATACTTGATCATGCTCAATGATCACTTTGAGATATTGGTGAATGTTGTTTGGAATGATTTTTATTGAGAATTGTTGCTTTTTGTTCATTGTGGAGATCAGTCTATCTGGATTTGCTTAAATGGTACTTTAAGCTGTGTAGTGTTCTTCATTTCTAATTCATGAAATATTTTGAGAAATAGTGATATAATTCTTTATTGAAAGACTGGTAAAATTCTGAAGTTAATTCATCTCTACTTAGATTCATAGTAGTTGGGATATTTTTCTTAAAATTAATGCTTCAATCACATTACATGTTATAGATCAGTTTAAGTAGTTTAACACAGTAGGATTAACACAGAAAAATGTCCATTTTACCAAAGTCAATCTACAGATTCAATGCAATTCCCATTAAATTACCAACACAATTCTTTACAGACCTTGAAAGAAAAATTATCGACTTCATATACAGAAACAAAAAAATCCAGAACTCTAAAACTCTAAAACAATCCTATACAATAAAAGATCTTCTGGAGATATTGCCATCCCTGATCTAAAGCTGTACTATAAAGCAACAGTAATAAAAACTACATGGTACTGACATACAAAGAGACCCAGATATAAATACTATGGACACCTGATTTTTTACAAAGATGCCAAAACCATACAATGGAAAAATGATAACATCTTCAAAAATGGTGCTGGTCTAACTGGAAGTCCACATGTAGAAAAATACAATTGACCCATATCTATCACCCTGCACAAAATTAAAGTCCAAGTGGGTCAAATACCTCAATACAAAAATAGACACACTAAATCTGCTGGAAGAAAAAGTGGGGAATAGCCTCAAACTCATTGTCAAAATCTGTTCAGGACACAATTTCCTGGACAGAAAACCAACAGTTCATCCTCCAAGACCTACAATTAATAAATGGGACCTCGTGAAACTGGAAAGCCTCTGTAAAGCAAAGGACACTGTCTGAGAACAAAATGAGAGCCTACAGACTGGGAAATGATCTTCACTAACCCTATCCGATAGAGGGCTAATATCCAAAATATATAAACATATAAAGAATATATATAAAGAACTCAAGAAATTAGATACCAACAAACCACAAAATCCAATTAAAAATGGGGTAGAGTGCTAAGAAGAGAATTCTCAACAGATGACTATAGAATGGCAGAGAAACACTTAAAGAAATGCTCAACATCCTTAGTCATTGGGGAAATGCAAATAAAAAAGACCCTGAGATTTCACATCACACACATCAGAATGGATAAGATCAAAAACTCAAGTGACAACACATACTGGAGAGGTTGTGGAGAAAGGGGAACCCTCCTCTATTGCTGAAAGAAATGTAGCCTTGTACAACCAATTTAAAAATCAGTCTAGTGCTTTCTCAGAAAATTGGAAACAGCACTACCTCCAGATCCAGCTAAACAACTCCTGGGCATATATCTCAAAGATGTCCCACCATTCAATAAGGACATTTGCTCAACTATGTTCTTAGAGTGTCTCAATTTGGAAGTCAAAACTGCTTTCTGTCTTTCTTCAGAATGTATATTTTGCTTTCACTGTTTGCACTTCACTATCTCCTATGCATCAGGGCTTTTTATAAATATGGGCATGCTTTCCAAGGGATTTCCTCAGGGAGAAGTTCAAGGACCACATTTTGTGAAATCTGTGTGCTCTGCTGACTTTACTAGTGTATACTGTACAGTGTAAAGATTCAGTATGGGCAATTGCTAATGAAAACCCCCTTTTTACTACAGATTGGAAAATATTTTCTCATACCATACTACCTTTTCTTCTATTTTGCAAAGTTTCCTTCTACATATTTTAAACTTTACTTCCTGTATTGAATTATAAGCCTCCAAAACAATAGATTTTATTACACTGAGAACAATCTAAATCATGTCTAAAAGAAAAAAAAAACTGAAATTTTCTCTTTGTTGTCATGTCACATTTAGGAAGAACCAGCATAAACGTTTTTCTCAGTGCTGCATTAGAAAAAATAATTGACAGAAAAGTAAAGAAGCCAGTAATCAGAAAACTGAAAATTAGTTCTTTAAATTCACCTTGATTTTCTCTAACTCTGACTCAGACATTTTTTCACTGATTATTTGTCACGAAAACAAGGTGAACATTCGCTGTAGAATCAAATTTGACCAAACAGAACAAAGCACTTAGAAAGATTTTAAAAGGAATGAGATAAGAAATAAGCTATAAGTTAGCTTTTACACTAAATTATAAGATAATTATAAGTCCCTATACATAACATGAATACTCTGTTTGGCTAAATATTTCTGCTAAATTTAACTCATATAAGACTTTTAATTTTCATTTTGTTTTTATATCATTCACAAAATTTTTGTGAATTTGATAGAATTTTTGCCTCATCTATAGTCACTATAGTTATATGAGAATATTGCAGAAACAAAAGACACACAAAATAGAATGCAGTATTGCTTCAAAAATACTTTGTTATATTCTAGTAGACTATTTTTCTAGGTCACAGTTTGCTTATTTGTATTGATCATATAACCCTAGATTTATTTAAAGTGAAACAGAACTCGTGCAGTCCATCCCATAGGAGGATTAGAAAATCAAATTAGGTGTCAAGATCATGCACACTGTTATTACATTTATGAATCAGGGAGCTAAGTTTTGCATTTGATATGTCATTTATCATTCTCAGCTATAGGGTAGTATATGAACAAACATTTTACTAAAATTATCTTTTGAATATAAATATACACAAACTTTAACTCAGAATGAAGACTGTTATTGCACTCTTCCCCAGGAAGAAATGTATATGAATATTGCTTTATTGTTGTCCAAAATTGATTTTGTGTTTTGTATCCTTGATCTTGAAAAATATGGTCAAAATTCCACAAGCACTCATAAAGTGTAAGTCTACGATTGGCTATCCTAAGTAGCAAAGAGGCACTTTGGTTTGTGTGTGTGGTTTGGTCTACACTTTGAAGCTTTTATTTCTGAAAGCCAAATGATTATTATCTACTAAGACAAAGGGCAATATTGAAAATTAATTAAACATTGGATTCTTCAAACCATGAGTCTTTACTTTGTGATAGTGAGACATAAACATGATTCGGGAAATAAAGAATAGTGATTAATACTCCAAAAGCTTAACTGGGCTTAAATATTTAAGTGCACTGAACTCTAAGTTTGATGGCAATGAAGAGAAAGATGCTGGCTGACTACTGTTATGACCACTAAAGTTTTTCCATGGTACATGCCAAGGACACTGTTGTTCTCTCCAATAGAAATTATGCACACAGGAATGATGATACTTTTCCATCCTTATCTCTTCATACTGACATCTTATACTTCATATCATATTCAGTCCTGCACAATGCTTAGGGTAAATTTTACAGTTGAACCAAAGAAAAAATTAATAATAGGATTTAAGTCATATTATTAATAAGAATAACAAAAAATAATTTAGAAACATTGATTTATTACAATAAGTATTGCCTAATATTTGGGGGGAAACAAGTTTTATTGCTTTCCAGGTTTATAGTAAGCAATATGAAAGTCAGTAGTGTAATTACTATTTTGTTAACTAATACTTTGAGGCAGAATCTTACTATGTAACTCTGACTGTCCTGGAACTTACAATGTATACCAGTCTAGCCTCAAACTCACAGAGATCATCTAGCTGCCAGAGTCTCCCAAGTGCTGGTATTAAAGTTGTATGCCACCATGTCCAGCATAATTTAGCTGCTCTGTTTTTAACCCCTCTGATCTGATAGCCATGAAAGTTAGTGTTAATACAATGAAACTTCAGTGGCATTTCCTGATAAATATAATGTTAGAAGATATTTTCCATTTTATGCCTGAAGCAAATAACTTCACTATAAAAGATTAATAAAAGTGAATTTTGTAACATTACTTTTATTTATTGTAAATTTTTAAAATTGTGTGTGTTTGTGTGTGCGTGTGTGTGTGTGTGTGTGTGTGTATGAAAGGACCTCTGACACATGAATGTCAGAGGTCATAAGAATTAGTAGCAAGAGTCTTTACACATTAAGCCATATCTCCAACCCTATATGTGAAATTTTGAGAATATATGTGTCTGTTTTAGAGTACATGCTGATAATTATAGGCTCACTTGTTACTTCTTTATAGTAGGATTCCATTAAAATATCTACAAAGTATAAATCTAAACTAAAAGGAAAAACCTTAAAAATAATAATTGTGAATTTTTAAAAGGTAATTTTTGCTACTGATGTTTTGATTATAATTCACAGATAGTGATTGCACTGAAATTCTACAGAAATATGTCATTTACATGAATATATCAATTGACAGTCAAACTGCTATATTTTAGTAATACTGAGCTATAGTAGAATTTGTTTTCTGAAATACTTGAATTTTTTGATATTTGAATAGTTTTCAGCATGACTTTTTAAAATTAATTTTGTAAGTGCTGGGGACTGAACCCATGGCCTTGCACCTGCTAAGCATGTATTCTATCTTTGAGTAACGTATTAAGATTCTCCACTTTTTTGAGAAAAGGTGTCAGCCTTGAACTTGTGATCCTTCTAGTTCAGCCTCCTATGTAGCTAGTATTACAGGTATGTGATACCAGGCCTGGATTGTCACTAAACCATTCTAATCAATTTTTTTCCTTAATACTCTTATAGTAAAATTCTCATGAAGTTCAATATGTTAATTATGTGGTCTATATATGTTATTATTGACACCTTGATATTAAATACATATTATGATCAAATATCAAAAGTTAGCAGAAGACAAGGAGGAAGGATTGTAGGAGTCAAAAGTTTCAAGGACAGCACAAGGACAGGGACCATATAATCAACAGGCAGGGCTCATAGAAGATCAGAGAAAGTGAACCAACAATCAAAGAACTTGTATGGGTCTGAGCTAAGTCCTCTCTCTATATATATTATTGTTGTGTAGTTTGATGATCTTGTGAGACTCCGAACAGTGGGAGTAGAGGATATCACTAATTTATTTGCTGCTCTTGGGATACTTCTTCTCTGACTGTGTTGCCTTGTCCAGCCTTGATTTGTGCTTAGTTTTACTGTGACTTGTTATGCCATGTTTGGTTGATATCCTTTAGAGTCTTGCTCTCTTCTTAAGGAAAATAGAGGAAGAGTGGATCTAAGAAAAGGGAAGCTATCTTTAGAGTGGACTGGGACAAGTGGATGGTGGGAAAAATGCAGTCTGATATATGTCCTTAGCCTTGGCTACATTCTGACTTTTACTTCCATTTCTAATACCACTTATTTGCCACTCCTCTCTGAGCGCTCTTTGCAACTATGATCTCCCACATTAGCTATTTTTCTTGTGTTGCTCATATTCTCCTCACCTGAAATCACCTTTGTTACATTCATATATTCATGTTTTTTCAATACTCACTACAATAGTTAGAATGCTGTTTATGATGATAGGGATACAATGCTAATGAAAACCATATCCTTACAATACAATGTACCACATTAATTCTAGGAAAAGATAGAAATTAAGCAAATGGCCATGTCAGATATAGAATATAAAAATAAATAAAATAAATGGGTGGATGTTAGTGCTAACAGGTAGCATTCACCTTCAAGGAAGGAAATATCTGAAGGATATTTTGAGGAAGGAAATATCTGGTTGATTCAAGAGAGCTAGTCACATTAAATTGAAATATATGTAATAGTAAATCCAAATCACTTTACAAAAGCATGTATGGAATATTTTAGAAATAAGAAAAAGGCCAAAGTGCATGGTGCACCCTAAGAAAGAGTTCTAAGAAGGGTGAAAACTAAAATCACCGTATCTGGAAGTTAATTTACCAAATGAATAGGTTGTGGAAATATATACGTTTTATTCTGTGATTAAAACAATTTGGAGACCCAAGAACACAGGGATAAATGAGTTTGTTTTTCAGGAGCATCTAAAAAGCTGAACTGAGGCTGATTATACAGACGTATACAGAGGCTGTGGAGGCTATAGAGGAAAGGGTGAGTGCAGATGTGTTAGAAAGCTACCAGTATAGGCAAGAGATAATGTTGGTTTAAGTTGGGAAAATTGTGATAGAGGTGATAAGATATGGGCAAATTAAAGATTTATTTGGAATACAGTCATAAACAGAGTGTTGATTAAAGCAACAGTTGCAGAGAACCTGTCACTCTTGAACAGAATGACTCCTAGAACGACTGATGAACAGAATAAATTAAGAAATGTGTCATTTTCTAAGATTAGAACATTGGTAACAAAATGGAAGGTGAATTTAAAAGTTCTTTTGGAAAATGCTACCTGAAATCATTATCAAGCAGTGTTTGATTTTGTCTTCTGAGAGCCCATGTATTGGAAGCTTCTTCCTCACTGTACCAATGTTGGAAAACCCTAGAACTATTTTAAAAAGTAATACATAAAAAAAGATTCTTAAGTCATCCACTGCACTACTCTTGAATGGAATAACATAGGGTTTTTTTTGTAAATTCAGTTATTTCTCAAGAGAGTGGGTTGCTATGAAAGAGTAAGACCAGCCCCTGCCAATCTTTTGCTACATATTTCAACATGTGATCTCTCCATTTCACCTGTGCTATATCTATGATCCCATCATTATGGTAGAGTGTTGATAGAGTTGTTTATGCTAAACATTATTGCACCTTCACTGTCTAAACCCGTGAGCTAAATAAACCTATTTTCTTTAGTTTAGTGAACTTTGTGAATCTGAACTTCAAGAACAAACTCAGAAGCAGAGAAATCCATTTGGTTATCCTGATTTTTATGACATTTGAGAATACAGAAACAGATGACACCACAGTATTCCTTGATTCTCAACTACATATTTAATTGACCAGTTTTCTTTTATTCTGTTTTTTAATCTTAAAATATTTTTATTTATTTACTGTTATTGTTATTATTACTTACAAGTTATTCACTTTGTATGCCAGTTGTAGCTCCCTCCCTCATCTTCTCCCAGTCCCACTCTTTCTCTCCAATCCCTCTTTACTAGTCCATTGGTAGTAGAAGACCTCCTCCCCTACTATCTGACCCTAACCTTTCAGGTCCCATCAGGACTGCCTGGATCCTCTTCCTCTGTGGTTTGATCAAGGATCAGGAAACCGAGTTCATGTCAAAGACTGTCTTTTCTCCTTTTAGTAGGGAACCCATATGGAGACTAAGCTGACTATGGGCTACATCTGAGCTAGTATCTCGGTTTTCTCTATGTATGAACTTTGGTTGAAGCATCAAGTTGTACAGTCACCCCTGGGCCCTGATTTTTTTTCTTGATTTGTTTGTCTGCTTGTACAGTTCCTGTCCCCTCCACATCATTTTATATCCATTTTATTTCATAAGACACCCTGCTCTTTGTCCAAAGTTTGGCTGTGTGATCTGCCTCTGCTTTGATCCTCTGCTAGGTGGAGAATTTTAGAAGAAACCTGTGGTAGGCTCCAATCTGGTTCCCCCTTTTCTAACACTTCTGGTGACTAGCCTGTTTTCACTTCTAAATAAGAATTAAAAATCTTCTACTGGTGGGGTGGTAAGAAAAAAAAAAAACTAAAATGATAAGTACAGGTATGTGATTATTTAGTTACTACCATTTAATAAAACTTGCAGAATCAGGATATACTAAAAGAAGTTTAAAAATGAGTAGCTACCAAGACATAGTGAAAATTATGGTTTCTCATAAGCAATTAAATAATGAATGTAAATAAAAATAAAATTGTTGCTAGGAATGCAGATGTGATCTAGATCAAAGTTATCAAACATCCTCTTCCGATGTCTACCCCATTTGCCTTTCTGAATGAGGATTGATCATTTTACCCAGGGTCTTTCCTTCTTGCTTAGCTTCTTCAGGTGTACAGATTTTAGTATGTTTATCCTATATAATATAGCTATTATCCAATTATGAGTGAGTTTATACTGGGTATATTTTTCTGCTTGTATGATATGTCACTCAGGATGATGTTTTCTAGTTCTCACCATTTCCCTGCAAATTTCATAATTTCCTTGTTTTTAATTACTGAATAGTATTCCACTGTGCAAACATACCATAATTTCTGTAGCCATAACTCTGTTGAGGGACATCTGGGTTGTTTCCAGATACTGGCAATAAAAAATAAAGCTGCTACTAACATGGTGGATCAAATGTCCTTATTATATACTTAAGGATATTTTGGATATATGTCTAGATGTGGTATAGCTGGATCTTCAGGTAGCAATATTCTTAGTTTTCTGAGAAGGTGCCATAATGATTTCTAAAGTGGTAGTACAAGTTTAAATTCCCACCAGCAATGGAGGAGGGTTCCTCTTTCTCCACATCCTCTCTAGGAAAGGAGCCTACAAGACAGGGCCTCTGAAAGGCTCTACCCAGCAGGGTTTCAAAGAACATACTGAGATTCATAGCAAAACATTGGGCAGAGTACAGGAAATCTTATGAAAGAAGCGGAGACAGAAAGAACTGGAGGGAACAGGAGCTCTACAAGGAAAGAAACAGAACAAAAGTCTGGGCACAGTGGTCTTTTCTGAGACTAATACTCTAACCAAGGACCATGCATGGAGATAACATAGAACCCCTGCACAGATGTAGCCCATGCCAGCTAAGTGTTCCCTAGTAATGGAAACAGGGACTGCCTCTGACATGAACTCAGTGTTTGGTGCTTTGATCACCTCCCCCTGAGGGGGTAGCAGCCTTATCAGGCCACAGAGGAAGCCAATGCAGCCAGTCCTGATGAGATATGATAGGCTAGTTTCAGTGGGAAGGGGAGGAGGACCTCCCCTAACAGTGGACTTAGAAAGGAAGATGGGAGGAGATGAGGGAGATGGTGGGATTGGGAGGAGACAATGGAGCGGACTATAGCTGGATACAAAATGAATAAACTGGAATTTTTTATATTTATCATTTTCTTTGACAGATACATCGATTTCTTCCATTCTATCCTCCACACCTGAGATTATTTCTTCCATCTCTTATGATATAGCTAGATCTTGAGGTAGTACTGTTCCTAATTGTCTGAGAAAGCTCCAGAATGATTTCGAAACTGGTTGGACAAGGTTACATTCCCCCAAGCAATGGAGGAGTGTTCCCCTTTCTCCACATGTCTCCAGCATACATCTTTGAGTTTTTGTTCTTAGCCATTCTGAATTGTATAAGATGAGATCACAGGGTCATTTTGAATTACATTTCCTTAATGACTAAGGATGTTGCACATTTCTTTAAGTGTTTCTTTGCCATTCAATAGTTCTTTGTTGAGAATTCTCAGATTAGCTCTGTACCCCATTTTTTAACTGGATTACTTGGTTATTAACTTCCTATGTCAGATCTAAGGTTGGTGAAAATCTTTTCCCAGAATGTAGGTTGCCTTTGTGTTGTGATGACAGTGTCCTTTGCTTTGCAGAGACTTTTCAGTTTCATGAAGTCCCATTTATTAATTGTTAATCTCAGAGCCACAGAAAAAACCCACACACCCATGGAAACTTAATTTTTCAAAAGGAAACCAAAAACATACATTGGAAAAAAGACAATATCTTCAAAAAAATTGTGCTGGTCTGACTAAATATCTACCTGTAGAAAATGCAAATAGACCAATATTTGTCACCCTGCACAAAGTTAAAGTTCAAGGGGATCAAATATCTCAACATAACACCAGACACAGTAAATCTGTTAGAGGAAAAATTGGTGAAGAGCCTTGAACTCATTGGCACAGGAGACAACTTCCTGAACAGAATACCAACAGCACTTGCTCTGAGATCAACAATTAATAAATGGGACCTCATGAAACTGAGAAGCTTCTGTAAAGCAAAGGAGACAGTCATCAGGACAAAATGATAGCCTACATACTGGGAAAAGATCTTCATCAACTCTACATATGACATTGGGCTAATATCCAAAATACATAAGGAATTCAAGATGTTAATCACCAACAAACCAAGTAATCTAACTAGAAAATGGGGTACAAAAACAAACAGAGAATTCTCAATAGAGGATTATGGAATGGCAGAGAAACACTTAAAGTAATGCTCACTGTCCTTAGTCATCAGGGAAAGACAAATCAAAACGACCCTGAGATTTCACCTCATACATATCAGAATGGCTAAGATCAAAAACTCAAGGGATGATGCATGCTGGGGAATATGTGTAGAAAGAGGAATACTCCTCCATTGCTGGTGGGAATGTAAAATTGTACAACAATTTTGGAAATCAAGCTGGCACTCTCCCAAAAATTAGAAATAGTGCTACCTCAAGATCCAGCTACACCACTCCTAGGCATATACCCAAAATATGCTCCACCTTCATAAGGACATTTGTTCAACTGTGTTCATAACAGATTTATTTGTAATATCCAGAACCTAGAAATAAGTTAGATATCCCTCAGTGGAGAAATAATACAGAAAGTGTGGTTTATTTACATAGTGGAATACTACTCAGCAATTAAAAACAAGGAAATCAAGAAATTTGCAGGCAAATGGTGGGAACTATAAAAGATCATCCTGAGTGAGATATCCCAGAAGCACAAAGACACATATGATATATACTCACTTAAAAGTGTTTAATAGCCATATGCTGAACATAGTAAACATACTAAAATCTATAGTCCTAAAGAAACTAAGCAACAAGGATTTCTCTAGGGAAGATGCTTAATCTAATTTCAAAGCATAGTACAAAGCTGAGCCATCCCCTGCAGTCATACTTTCTGGCAGGGAACACTTTATTTTACAATTTCCTTTTGCTGTTATCTTCTAAGATACCAACTTGAACTATTACTTTTCTTATATATGTTCATGTTAGGTGTTTGTGCAGAAAAATCACATTTAGTTAATCTCTCTGTGCCCCACAGTGAAAGAATAATAGGCTCTCTGTAATTGTTGGCTAAATGTACGGGAGGCACATGTTTTGAAATATACTGAAGAAGTTGCGAATGCAGCTTAAGTACTAAATGAACAGAGTTCTAATGTTGCATATCACAAAGAAAAGATGTTGAAATTCAGTCATCTGTTGCAAGTAAATGTGATGTATTAGGAGGGAAAGATGACAGTAATCAAAGACATAAAACAGTTTGATTAATTTTAATGCCATTTTCATTAGGGAACACTATGTGACTATAAATCAAAATATCAAGTCATTGGCTCATGAATACATTGTCAAAAATGATGACTCTTCATTCTCATACATACTGACAAGTGCTCAATAGAACAGTTAACTCTGCTCTTACTAAGGCAGGCCCCTGCCAAATACTAAAGTTGTAGATACAGACTTCAGGGATATATATATATATATATATATATATATATATATATATATATATATA
>NW_026590571.1:575745-708331 GCF_907164565.1 Psammomys obesus | reverse complement strand
ATATATATATATATATATATATATATATATATATATATATATATATATTTATGGTTTTATTATTATGAATTTCACCATATAACAACTTATTTGAAATTTCCTTAGTGTAATAATATCATAGCAACTTGAAGGATATGCATTTCTTTAAATGTATACCAACAATGTAGAAACACAATGGGTATTTTCTTCAGTGACTGGTATGGTATAGAAACATTCAACATTAACCTCATTGATTATTTACATGTTATTAGTCTATATCCAGAAATATAATCCAACAACAATTTTCTGTACATATAGTTTGTAAATTAAATGTGATTAAAATATATAAGCTATACATAATGCTACAGCATGAATACATTTTTTTTTTCATCTTTGGTCTCTTACTTTTTAAGATAAAGTTTCATGGGTTGCAGACTGAGCACCAATTCCCTATATTGGTCAGTTTGCCCTTCCTCTTCTAATCATTTTGGGATTTCTGCTGTGCTACACCATGACAGATTCATACAGCATTCAAACCAAGTTTTTTTTTTCTAGCAAGGCAAGTATTCTCTCAACTGAGCTACATATTTACAAAAATCTTTAGTTTTGTTAAGTTCTACCCGACATATTTGCCTGCCTTGAATTCTCAAGAGATCCTCAAAAACCTAAGAACAACTACCTTAGAAGTCATTCTCTAATATCTTCCCACAAATCAATAATCTTTACCAAAATGGAAGACTACCCAAACCCTGATGCATGTAGCAAATATGAATTAATCTATTTAACTTTAATATTATTTACATGGAAAATGAGGCATAAAAATCAAGATTTTGGTTTCTTTGAGGTGTAACATTACCTAAAATTGGATTCTTATGAAAGAGTCTCACTAAAAAAGTGTAAGTAATTGAAAATTTTAAATAAATCTGAATTTTTTTCCATAAGTAAGCTAAATATATTCGATAGGCCAGGTATTTCTTTTCTGAATTATATGGATTATTTGGGACCAGAAGTGTTTAGATGCAGGACTTGATCATTTTTTGGGATATTCGTTCCTAAACTGAAATTATGAAGTTCTACTTACTAAAAGTGTTTTAATTTATGTAGTATAGTTTACATTTTATATTTTAATGTCAGGAATGTTTAACCTGTACTTATGTTAACATGTTTATTTCTGAAACATGGTCTTTAAGTCTATAATTTCTGAATCAAAACCATGACTTTTATTACTGGCATTCATAGAATTTGAAACACACTTACTACCCAAATAACATGTAGTATATCTAGTGATAAATAGGTAGAACACTTGTTGACTCGTTCATTAGTCACTTGTCTCAATCCTGTGACAGAAACAACATAAGAAAAGAAGAGTTTATTTGGCTTACAGTTTCACAGTATACTCTCTATTCCATCATGAAAGCGAGTGTATGGTTGCAGGACACAACTGTTTAGATTGTTTCCAAAATCAGGAAGCAGAGAACAATAAATTGTTGTGCTAAATGTGATTTCCTATTATTCTGTCCTGTAGCCCAACCTACAGAGTAGTACCACACATATTTAGAGAGAGAAACATTTACCACCTCTAAATAATTTGATCTACATAATACCTCAACTTTTTCACTTGGTGATTCTAAATACCTTAAAGTTGACAATCTATAGTTGTTATAATAGGAGTAAAATGAAAAAATGAAGAGAGGTTTCATTAAGGAGAGAAAAAGGGGTTTCTACAGGGGAAGTTGCAGGAAGAGAGAGACAAGTAAAACTAATGATATTTGAAAAGGCCGTTGGAAAACAGGTTTTATAAGCTTATTTTAAGGGCGCTGGAGAGATGTTTCAGTAGTTAAGAAAACTGTTTACTCTTCCAGAGGTCTTGAAATCAATTCCCAACAACCATATAGTGGCTCACAACCATCTCCAATAGGATCTGATGCCCTCTTCTGGCAAACAGTTGTGCATGTAGATCAGGCACTCATACACACTAAATAAATAGATAAGTAAATAAATAAATAAATACGCTTACTTTAAGTCATATATATATTCATATATATATATATATATATATGAATTACAGTAAATGTGGTGATAATGGGTCCCCAAGATCCATACCATATCTAATAAAATACTAAAAAGCACACATGAGAACTTCCGAACTTCCATTCAAATTCTTGGTCACTGACACCCATGAGATTCCATAAAAACAATATAAGCTATTGCCATTATCTTTACTTGATTCTCAGAACCTGAGGGTAAGATCCTATTACTGAAGACACCACATACTGTTGACACAGAACATAGAGGATTGCAGCTGGAACTGACCTGGAAACCTTATCCATAATATCCCCACCCAAGATAACACCAACAAACTAGAACAATGAGCAACACAGTAAGCTATTCCCAATGGGGCAATAATGTCACTTCTATCTGGAGAGTTAACTGTCAATGAATAGGACCCCTATATATGCATAATTTGAATGCTTGGTCATTATGGAATGGTGCTACTTGAGAAGGATTACAAGTTGTGGCTTCTTTTTGAGTAAGTGTGACTTTGTTGGAGAAAGTTTGTCACTGCAGGTAAGCTTTGGTTTTCAAGGGCCTAAGTCAGGTCCAATGGTTCTTTCTCTCCTCTGCTGCCTGCAGATACAGATATAGAACTCTCAGTTCTTTCTCCAGCACCATATATGCCTGCACACTGCCATTGTACCTGGCATGCTGATAATAGACTAAACCTCTGAAAATGTAAGAAAGCCCCAGTTAAATGCTTTCATTTATAAAAGTTGCCTTGGTCATGGTGTCTACTCACTATAATTAAACTTTTTTTCTAAGACAGTGACTAACAGCTATAGTATTAGAGTTAAAGCCCATTATACAGGAGGGAATTCATGCCTGATGCTGTAAACCTAGCCAACTATCTGTGCTGAAAATGTCAGAGACCCTAGAGGAAAACCAACCACTGCCACTTTCTTAAACCAATATATCGAACTGTATTCTAATTACTTATCCATATAGCCACAAACAAAATAATTCTAGTTTTCATCTCTCTTTAGGAAGGTTCACTGAGGAACAGTTAGAATCTATTACTGATATTTACAGCTGGTCAAAACACAGGTAATATATGACTATTGAATGCCCTGCTACAACTGGTGCATCAATAACAAAATCCCTATCCCTAAGGTTTGGGGAATATCATGGATGGAGTGGCAGAAGGTTACTAAAAATCAGAAGACAATTACACATGATTCTTTGTAAAGTTTTTCAGGCATGACTTGGATACTACACTTTTGAAAACTCAGTAATGTGGTTGCCTAATAAATATGAACATGATGACAATAGCAGTTGAAACCCTAATATACATAGGGGAAATTCAAGAAAGCCCTACTCCCAATGAAGTGTAGGTCATAAATGGCTGCTGAAAGAGGGGAAAATAGTTTTCTCAAGAGATAGGTCACATGTTTGCTTAATATAGCAGCAGCCAATGGAAGCGGATGCAGAGACCCATAACCAAATATTGGTTGGAGATCAGGGTGTTTTGTGGAAGAGTTAGGGGAGGGATAGAATGAGCCAGAGAGGATAAGAGCTTCACAAGAAGACCAACAGAGCCAACTAATGAGGTCCCAGGGGGACTTGCAGATATTGAAGCACCAACCAAGGGCCATACATAGACAGGACCTGTGCCTCTTTCAGATGTAGCTGATAGGCAACTTGATCCTTATATGAGTTCCCTTGTAAGAGAATAGAGGCTGACTCTGATATGGCCTTTGTTGCCTGCTTTTTGATCTCCTTCTCCTGGAGGGTTTACCTAGTTAGGCGACAGGGGGAAAGGATGCACTCAGATATACTTGGGTAGGTGTAGAGGGGAGGGAGGCTCCACTTCTCTGAGGAATAAAGAAGGAGATAGGGAAAACAGAGTTGGAAGGTGGATCTGAGAGGAGAGCAGGGAGAGAGATATAGCACCATGTAAAATAAATAAAAATTTAAAAAGTAAACATGTGAAAACATACATAATTAAAGTAAAGGTTAGGAATTTGAAAGGACTGGAGATCTTTGGAAGGAGTTTGCAGTGTCGACGGGGATAGAGTTGATGCAAGTATAGTACTCATGTATTAAATTCTCAACATAAAAAATGGTTAATTAAAATAATAACCATCACAGATAAGAATACCTTCCAATGCTTAGCAACATCCATACTGTAAAGCAGAAAACTATACTTAGCAACAGATAAGAAACACAAAGCGACAAGCTTTTTTAAAGTAGGTTTCCTTAATAAGCTTTCACATGAGAAGTAAATGACTATGAATTATATATATGGAAAAACACTTCCTTTTTTATTAATTACACTTTATTCACTTTGTATCTCCCCATAAGCCCCTCCCTCCTCCCCTCCCTGTCCCACCCTCCCCCCTTTCTGCATGCATGCCCCTCCCCAAGTCCACTGATAGGGGAGGTCCTCTTCTCCTTCCTTCTGATCTTAGTCTATCAGATCACATCAGGAGTGGCTGCACTGTCATCTTCTGTGGCCTGGTAAGGCTGCTCCCCCTCAGGGGGAGATGATCAAAGAGCAGGCCAATCAGATTATGTCAGAGGCAGTCCCTCTTCCCATTACTAGGTAACCCACTTGGACACTAAACTGTCATGTGCCACATCCGTGCAGGGGTTCTAGGTTATCTCCATGAATAGTCCTTGGTTGGAATATGAGTCTCTGGGAAATTCCGTGTGTTCAAATTTTCTGGTTGTGTTGCTCTCCTTGTATGGTTCCCGTCCTGAAATAGTAAGAGATGGAGAGGATGGAAAAAACACTTCTAACGTTATCCAACCTTATAATCAATCAGGAATCCCCAAACCAACTTTGAGAGGTAGAATCTATCTTGTGACTTTTTGAACCTTCCCACTGACAAGGAGTATATTACTTTATTAGTTTAGTGCATTCTTAAAGGCTATTGTTTGAACATCCTACCAAAACTTGCCAAAATCATGAGCTTTTGTTTCAACTGAAAAAGTATTTGTTTGTCTAGAATCTTGCATAGATACATTACAGCTCTTATATTTCAAGAGTCCCTCACAGAAGAGCAGAAACGTGCATGCTTATGATATTTAAATATTTGAACAGCTTTAACTCTACTTCAGAAAAAATGGTATATATAAAAAGAAACAATGTTTCATTGATATGAGAAAATTAAAGTTGTTCTATGGTATAGAACATGAAGGCAAATATTTTCCAAAGGAGTTTTAAAAGTCACAAACTAATATGATTTTAAAGAAATAACTAAAGTCTATTGAAGAATCAGGCATGTTAATTTATGAATTTTATATATTATAAATTTGTATTAAAAACAAATTTAACCTGATACATAGTGTTTTCAGATTATAAAACCAGCACACACAATCTCACATAATACTTCTCATTAATGGGGTAAGTCTGAGGGAAGTAACCGTTGACTATAATAACAATTTTTAGCCTGGTAACTTGCATCTCATTGTATGGCATCTTCTTTCTTGTGATTGCTCTGTGAATTCCTAAAGTTCCCACGAGACTGATACTGCAAGCTCTTCAGTACGGTGTTTCTGTGCATTGTATAGTCATTTTCTTTTCTTCTCCAATTGTGACACTGCTTTGGGTGAAAGGGATGTTTTCTCCCCAACATCAGCAAGACCAGTGTGTCTTTCTGACTATATAAAAGACAAGCTTTGTGCAGGGTTCAGGGAATATTATGAAAGAGGAGGGAACCAGAAATACCTTGAGGGGACAGGCGCTCCACACTGAGAGCAACTGAACCTAGAAATCTGGGCCCAGGGGTCTTTTCTGAGACTGATTCTCCAATCAAGGACCACAAGGGGAGATAACCTAGAACCCCTGCACAAACGTAGCCCATGGCAACTCATTATCCAAGTGTGTTTCCTAGTAAGGGGAACACGGACTGTCTCTGACATGAATTCAGTGGCTGGCTCTTTGATCACCTACTCCTGAGGGGGGAGCAGCATTACCAGGCCCCAGAGGAAGACAATGCAGCAAGTCCTGATGAGACCTGAAAGGCTAGTGTCAGATGGAAGGGGAGGAGGAACTTCACTATCAGTGGACTTGGAGAGGGGCATGCAAGGAGATGAGTGAGGGAGGATGGGATTAGGAGGGAATGAGGGAGGGGGATACAGCTGGGATATAATATGAATAAATTGTAATAAAAAGAATAAAAATTTAAAAATAAAATACATAAAATTCTAAAAGAAAAGGCAAACTTTACTCTGTTTCATGTAAGGCCATATTTCTACTATTTGTGAACTTGTATAGTGGCTTATACCTTTCATTCAAAATTCAGTAAACCAATTAGATGTCAGTAATTTACCTTATTACTCAAGGATATGTAATTGTGTTTTTCAGTTTTGTATCTCTATAACAAATACCAAAGATAAATAATTTGTAAGGAGAAAAAAAGACTTAATCTTGGCTCATATTTTTAGAGGCATAGTCAATGAGCTGTTGGTTCCATTGCTTTCAGACCTATGATGATACAGCACATCATGGCATAGAACAAGTAGTAGTTTATTATTGATGAAAAGTGGAAAATGGAGTTGTTTCCACTATCCCAAGAAAAGGCATGTCCTCCTATTAGGTTAGTTAAAATTGGTTATGATTCTATATGTTGCCGTACACGTGTAGGTAATATTTTAAAAATCATCATTTGTTACTCAGAAAGATTTCAGTGGGAATATGGTCATAAGTAGTTGAGCTAAATGGTTCCTATCTACTCTATTTTTCACAATAAATGACTACTCAGTCTATGTCTGCAGAAAATACATTTGCTTTCTTTCATATTAAGCAGTAACAATGTTTTGCTTTGTAATTTTTAAACTTCCTGCTTTATTTTCCCTTTTCCATATGATATTTTAGATGTTTATTTTTACATAAAACTTTGCCTTGTGTTGAATTTTATTCTAGCTTTCAGTCTCTGAAAGAGGGTCTGAAAGAGATTCTTAGAAGAAATGCTTTTGGAACAAGTAACTTTTTATTCTTTAACGCAACATTTCTATTAATTTTTTTCCTCAGTAAAGAATATATGCTTTATTTTTAATGATTAATTCAATCAATACATATGTATTATACTTAAAATGTTTTTTTAACTTTTATTAATTACACTTTATTTATTTTGTATCACCCATAAGCCCCTCCCTCCTCCCCTGTAATTAATAAAGGAAAATAAAATAATAAAAAAGAAGAAAAAGTAATAAATTTTTTTAAATCTTTTATTTTTTTTATTAATTACACTTTATTCATTTTGTATCCCCCCATAAGCCCCTCCCTCCTCCCCTCCTGGTCCCATCCTCTCCCCTTTCTGCATGCATGCCCCTCCCCAAGTTCACTGATAGGGGAGGTCCTCCTCTCCTTCTTTCTGATCTTAGTCTATCAGTTCTCATCAGAAGTGGCTACATTGTCAGGGTTCTAGGTTATCTCCACGGATAGTCCTTGAGAAAATATGTGAAAATTACATATTTTATGATGCTTTAAATTTTGCTTATATCCAACTTACTGAAAAAGCAATAAGATTATCTAAAATTAGTTTTATTAATTGTAAATCTCATCATTCCAAAATGATGTGTGAAAACTTTTCAGTCTTCCAAAAGTTATTTATCGTAAGTTATTAAAAACACTGAAAAAATATATGTTTTCATTAGCTTCTATCATCTTTGTATTCCTTCTGTGTAGAATAGGATGTTGACTAAGCACCAAGTGCTGGATTATTTTATGTCAATTTGGCACAATCTATAGTCGTTTGAGAAGAAGAAACCTCAATTAAGAAAATACATCCATAAGATCTGTCTGTAGGTAAGCCTGAAGGGCGTTTTTTAATTAGAGATTGATAGGGTAGACCTAGTCCTTCATGAATAGTATAATATCTGAGGTAGTTGTACTGTGTTCTATATGAAAGCGGGTTGTACATTATCTCCCAGCTTGTTTGAGTTTCTCTCCGGACTATCTTTGATGATGAACATTGATATGGGAATCTGAGCCAAATAAACCCTAGTTTGGATTTTGGTAATGGTTTCATTGCAGCAATAGAAAACCTAAATAAGACAAACCAACACCCATCAAAAATGCAGTGTAAGCATCATATTTCTAATAATTTCATAAAATAATGGGAGTAAATAAATTATTTGATTAATTGTTTAAATCTTTATATTCAATGCCAAATATGAGATTCATTTCCATGCAAAGTGAATTAAGCATAAAATTAAAATGCATATCTTTATGTTTTTCTCCTTTATCTGGCAGTTCTGGTCCTCTGAGGTAATCGTCTCTCCCAAGAACTGTACATAATGGAAAATCATTCATGGAAAACATTTTACTAATGACTTTAAAATATAAAACTTTTAATTTTACACATTATTCTGCAGAGATCAGTGTCGTAAATCTCCATCTTATCAAAGATTGAGTTTTATTTAGTAGTGCCTGATTTAGGGGATTTGGACAGAAGGAAATATGAAAAGGAGAAAGTCACATACACATGAAGCATAGTACAACCAGCATCAGGAGTGTTGCATAATGTTTAGAATGAAAAAAAAAAAAACTGTCTGCCCAGTCAAGATATTTCTTTTTCACTTTTAGTACTTTAGCTCAGGCAGCCATTGATTGTGTTTGTACAGAAAAAAGACCATAAAATAACATGTCTTGTGTTTTGTTTATGAAATAAATTTAGAACTTATGATCAATGGTAAAATTTAGAAAAGTCAATAAACCATTCTATCAAAGTTTCAAAATATGATATTAGCATAAAACCAGTTGGTATTTTTTACATACTAATGACAAATACATTAACTGAAATGAAAATCAGAGAAATAATCCAATTCATAATATGCACCACACACACACACAAACACACACACACACTACTGGGAATAAATCTAACCAAATAAATAAAAGCCCTCTATAGTGAAAATTTTGAAACACTGACAAAAGAAATTGAGAAAGATAAAAAGGTACAACATTTTTATGGATTGGAAGAATTAGAAAAATGAAATTATTACCAAAACAGTCTATGGATTCATGAAAATCCCATAATCCTAAAATCATTATTCTTACAAGAAAAATAATACAAAATTTGTACTGAAGCACAAATGTCTAAGTACAAAAACAATCTAATCCTGAACAACAAAAAAAGAATACTGTGTAAGGTTCACCAAACCTGGTTTCAAAATGTACTACAGAGACATAGTAATGGAGGTGATATGTTACCAGCATTAAAACACATGAATGGATCAGCAGAAAAGAATTAAAAACCCAGATTTATGTTCACTACTAAAAGTTAACCAATTTTTACAAATATGTAAAATATATGCACTGGAGAAAAAGATAACATATTCAACAAATGGTGTTTTTTTGTTTGTTTGTTTTTCTTATCAGTTACATTTTATTAACTCTGTATCCCAGCCATGTCCCGTTCCCTCATTCGCTCCCAGTCCCTCCCTCCCTCCCTCATCTCCACCGTGCCACTTGCCAAGTCCACTAATAGGGGGACCTCCCCCTCATTCATCTGATCCTGTTTTATCAGGTATCTTCAGGACTGGCTGCAAAGCCCTCCTCTGTGGCCTAACAGGACTGCTCCTCCCTTGGGGGGTGGGGAGGCCAAAGAGCCAGTCATTAAGTTCCTGTTAGAAACAGTCCTGTTCCCCTCACTATGGGAAACCAATTGGTTACTGAGCTACCACAGGCTACATCTGAGCAGAGATTCTAGGTTAACTTCATACATGGTCCTTGGTTGCATGTCAGTCTCAGAAAAGAGCCTGTGCCCAGATATGTTTGGTCCATCTGGAGCTCCTATCTTTTCCTCATCAGACTAACTCCCCTTCTTTCTTATGATTCCCTGTACTCTGCCAAAGGTTTGGTCATGGGTCTTTGCTTTGAAGACACTGCTAGTTAGAGTCTTTCAAATGCGCTCAGTAGACTCCTGTCATATGTTCAATGCGCATCCGTCTTTCTAAACAAGGATTGATAATCTTACCCCATGTCCGCTCTCTTGATTATCTTTTTTAGGTGTATAGATTTCATTATGTTTATCATATCTTATAGGTCTATATAAGTGAGTATATACCGTTTGTCTTTCTCCTTCTGGGATATTTCACTCAGGATGAACTTTTCTAGATCCCACCATTTGCCTGCAAATTTCATGATTTCCTCCTTTTTGATTGCTGAGTAGTATTCCATTGTGTAAAAATACCACAATTTCTGTACCCATTCCTTCGTTGATGGACATCTGGGTTGTTTCCAGGTTCTGGCTATTACAAATAATGCTGCTATAAACATAGTTGAGCAAATATCACTTTTGTGTACTTGAGCAAACTTTGGGTATATACCTAGCAGTGGTATAGCTGGGTCTTGAGGAAGCATTATTCCTAATTGTCTTAGAAAGCGCCAGATAGATTTCCAGAGTGGTTGTATCTGTTTACATTCCCACCAGCAGTGGAGGAGTGTTCCCCTTTCTCCACAACCTCTCCAGCAAGTGTTGTCCCTTGAGTTTTTCATCTTGGCCATTCTGATGGGTGTAAGGTGATATCTCAGGGTCGTTTTGATTTGCATTTCTTTAAGTGTTTCTCTGCCATTTGATATTCCTCTACAGAGAATTCTCTGTTTAGCTCTGTTCCCCATTTTTTAAGTGGATTACTTGGTTTGCTGCTTTTCAGCTTCTTTAGTTCTTTGTATATACTCGATATTAGTCCCCTGTCAGATAAAGGGTTAGTGAAGATTGTTTCCCAATCTGTAGGCAGGCATTTTGTTTTGATGACAGTGTCCTTTGCATTACAGAAGCTTTTCAGTTTCATGAGGTCCCATTTATTGATTGTTGCTCTTAGAGCCTTTGCTGTTGGTGTTTTGTTCAGGAAGTTGTCTCCTGTGCCAATGAGTTGTAGGCTGTTCCCCACTTTTTCTTCTAGCAGATTTAGAGTATCTGGTTTTATGTTGAGGTCTTTGATCCACTTGGACTTTAGTTTTGTGCAGGATGATAAATATGGATCTATTTTCATTTTTCTGCATGTGGACATCCAGTTGGACCAGCAACATTTGTTGAAGATGCTGTCTTTTTTCCATTGAATGGTTTTGGCTTCTTTGTCAAAAATCGAGTATTCATAGGTGTGTGGGTTTATTTCTGGGTCTTCTATGCGGTTCCATTGATCCTCCTTTATGTTTTTATGCCAATAGCATGCTGTTTTTATTACTATTGCTCTGTAGTACAACTTGAGATCAGGGATGGATATACTTCCAGATGATCTGTTGTTGTACAGGATTGTTTTGGAAATTCTGGGTTTTTTGTTTCTCCATATGAAGCTGAGAATCTTTTTTTCAAGGTCTGTAAAGAATTGAGTTGGTATTTTGATGGGAATTGCATTGAATCTGTAGATTGCTTTTGGCAGGATGGCCATTTTCACAATGTTAATCCTACCAATCCATGAGCACGGGAGATCTTTCCATCTTCTGAGATCTTCTTCAATTTCTTTCTTCAGAGACTTGAAGTTTTTCTCAAACAGGTCTTTCACTTGCTTGGTTAGTGTCACCCCAAGATACTTTATGTTATTAGTGGCTATTGTGAAGGGTGTTTTTTCCCTAATTTCTTTCTCGGCCCTTTTGTCTTTGGTATACAGGAGGGCTTCTGATTTTTTTGAGTTGATTTTGTATCCTGCCACTTTGCTGAAGGTGTTTATCAGCTGGAGGAGTTCTCTGGTTGAATTTTTGGGGTCGCTCATATATACTATCATATCATCTGCAAATAGTGACACTTTGACCTCTTCCTTTCCAATTTGTATCCCCTTGATCTCCTTTAGTTGTCTTATTGCTCTGGCTAGTACTTCAAATACAATGTTGAAGAGGTAGGGAGGGAGTGGGCAGCCTTGTCTTGTCCCAGATTTCAGTGGGATTGATTTAAGTTTCTCTCCATTGAGTTTGATGTTGACTATAGGCTTGCTGTATATTGCCTTTACTATGTTTAGATATGTGCCTTGTATTCCTGCTCTCTCCAACACTTTAAACATGAATGAGTGTTGGACTTTGTCAAATGCTTTTTAAGCATCTAAGGAGATGATCATGTGGTTTTTCTCCTTCAGTTTGTTTATGTGGTGGATTACATTGATGGATTTTCGTATGTTGAACCACCCTTGCATGCCTGGGAGGAAGCCTACTTGGACGTGGTGGATGATATCTTTGATGTGTTCTTGGATTCAGTTTGCAAGTATTTTATTGAGTATTTTTGCGTCAATGTTCATAAGCGAGATAGGTCTGAAGTTCTATTTTTTTGTTGGGTCTTTGTGTGGTTTAGGTATCAGGGTGACTGTTGCTTCATAGAATGAGTTTGGTAATGTACCTTCTCTTTCTATTTTGTGGAATAGTTTGAGGAGAATTGGTGTGAGCACTTCTTTGAAGGTCTGGTAGAATTCCGCGCTGAAACCATCTGGCCCAGGGCTTTTTTTGGAGGGGAGACTGTGAATGACTGCTTCAATTTCCTTGGGGGATATGGGACTATTCAGTCTTTCTACCTGATCTTGGCTTAATTTTGGTACATGGAATCTGTCAAGAAAATTGTCCATTTCATTTAGGTTTTCAAATTTTGTGGCATATAGGCTTTTGTAGTATGACCTAATGATTGTTTGAATTTCCTCTGTGTCTGTAGTTATGTCACCCTTTTCATCTCTGATTTTATTGATGTGGATAGATTCTCTCTGCTTTTTAGTTAGTTTGGCTAAGGGTTTGTCTATCTTGTTGATTTTCTCAAAGAACCAGCTTTTTGTTTCATTGATTCTTTGGATAGTTTTATTTGTTTCTAACTGATTAATTTCAGCCCTGAGTTTGATTATTTACAGCCTTCTGCTCCTCTTGGATGTATCTGCTTCTTTTTTTTCTAGGGTTTTCAGTTGGGCCATTAAGTTGTTTGTATGTGATGTTACGAATTTCTTCTTGCAGGCACTTAGTTCTATAAATTTTCCCCTGAGCACTGCTTTCAATGTGTCCCATAAATTTGGGTATGTTGTGCCTTCATTTTCATTGAATTCTAGGAAGTCTTTAATTTCTTTCTTTATTTCTTCCTTAACCCAGCTGTCATTGAGTAACAGGTTGTTCAGTTTCCATGTTTGTGTAGGCTGTTTGATATTTCTGTTGTTGTTGAGGTACAGCTTAAGTCCATGGTGGTCAGATAGGATACAAGGGATTATTTCAATCTTTTTGTATCTGTTGAGGCTTGCTTTATGACCAACTATATGGTCTATTTTGTAGAAGGTTCCATGTGGTGCCGAAAAGAAGGTATACTCTTTTGAGTTTGGATGAAAAGTTCTTTAGACATCTATTAGGTCCATTTGATTTAGGGTCTCTGTAAGTGTTTTTATTTCCCTATTTTTTTTCTGTCTAGTTGATCTGTCCCTTGGCGAGAGTGGAGTGTTGAAGTCTCCCACTATTAGGGTTTTAGGATCAATGTGTGATTTAAGCTTTAATATTGTTTCATTTACAAATGTAGGTGCTCTTGTATTTGGGGCATAGATATTCAAAATTGTGATGTCCTCTTGGTGGATTTTTCCTTTGATGAGTATATAGTGGCCATCCTTATCTTTTTCGATTAACTTGGGTTGAAAGTCTATTTTATTAGATATTAGGATGGCTACTCCTGCTTGTTTTCTGGAACCATTTGCTTGAAAGACAGTTTTCCAGCCCTTTACTCTGAGGTAGTGTTTATCTTTGTTGCATAGGTGTGTTTCTTGGATGCAACAGAATGATGGATCCTGTTTCCGCAACCATTCTGTTAGTCTGTGTCTTTTAATTGGGGAGTTGAGTCCGTTGATGTTGATAGAAACTAGTGACCAACAATTGTTACTTACTTTAGATGTGGTGTTGGTGGTGTCACTGAGTTTCATTGCTTGTCTTCTTTTGGTTTTTTGGTTCTGTAGTTATCTATTTCCTCTGTTTCCTTCGATGTAGTTGTTTTCTTTGGTTTGGAGTTTCCCTTCTAGTAACTTCTGTAGAGCTGGCTTACTATGTAGATATTGTTTAAATTTGGTTTTGTCTTGGAATATCTTGAATTCTCCGTCTATGTTGATTGAAAGTTTTGCTGGGTATAGTAGTCTGGATTGGAATCTGTGGTCCCTTAAGGACTGTATAATTTCTGTCCAGGCCCTTCTGGCTTTCATAGTTTCTGTTGAGAAATCTGGTGTGATTCTGATAGGTCTACCTTCATATGTTACTTGTCCTTTTTCCCTTGCTGCTTTTAGAATTTTTTCTTTGTTTTGTAGGTTCAGTGTTTTGACTATGATGTGACGTGAAGAATTTCTTTTCTGGTCTAGTCTACTTGGTGTTCTGTAGGCCTCTTTATGTTTATGGGCATCTCCTTCTTTAAGTTGGGAAAGTTTTCTTCTATAATTTTCTTGAAAATATTTTCAGACCTTTGAGCCTGATGTCTTCTTTTTCTTCTACTCCTATTATTCTTAGGTTTTGTCTTTTCATGGTGTCCCTTATTTCTTGGGTGTTTTGTGTTTGGAACTTTTCTGATTTTATTTTTTCTTTGAGAGATGTGTCAATTTCCGCAAGAGTATCTTCGGCTCCTGAGATTCTTTCTTCCATCTCTTGTATTCTGTTGGTGATGCTTACCTTTGTAGTGCCTGATCTTTTCTCTATGTTCTCCAGTTCCAGGTTTTTCTCTATTTGTGTTTTCTTTATTGATTCTAATTCTGTTTTCATGTCTTGCACCATTTCCTTCATCTGTTTGAATGTGGACTCCTGCTTTTCAATGATAACTTCTATTTTTTTGTCCGTTTCCTCTCTATGTATCACTAATTGTGCCTCTACTTCTTTGGGTATAATTGCCTGTATTTCTATGAGAGCTTTGTTTATTTCTTCTTTATTTGCCCTCATTTGTGTGGACATTTCTTTGAGAGCTTTGTGCATTTCTTCTCTGTTTGCCTCAATTTTCGTGGTCATTTCTCTGAGAGCACGATTTGTTTCCTCTTGGTTAGTCTCGATTTCTTTGGTTATTTCTCTGAGGGCTTTGTTCATTTCATCTCTATGGTCCTCTAATAGCTGGAGAAACATAGTTTTGAGGTCTTTTTTTGTGTGTTTCTAGTGAATTGAAGTGTCCATTGTTTTGTGGGGTTGCTGGTGAGGTCATTATGTCCTGATTTTTGTTGGGAGTGTTCTTATGTCTGCCTCTAGCCATCTGGTTATTTATAATCCTCACTGGTTGTTCCTCAAGATTGTAGTTTGGGCTATTATCCTCTCTTTCTGTTTTCTGGACTGTTTTTTCAGGAAGATGAGAGAGGCTCACTGCTTTGGGAGTGTGCACTGTGTTTTCAGTTTTGCCTAAGTAAAGAATGTGAAGCTGGCCCTATTAGCATGCGCTTTTAGCGGGCGCAGTGTGCATGCGCGTATTCTCTGACTATTGCAGTGGCCTGCAAGCCACTATTACGCAGTTCTGACTGAGATCCAGGGATTGTTTGCCTGGATTACCCTGGTGGACCCGCAAGGCAGAGTCTTCAATGTTGGGGTCGCTATCCCAAGAATCCCTATGATTCCCACACTAGGGGTGTGGGTGGCAGGGATCTCGTCTGGTTGCTTCTGTAGAGAGGCCCTAGGTCTGGTACAATCTCTCCCTAGAAGGCTCACTCACTGTCTTGCAGGACCAGTTGGAATGCACAGGGGTTCCCCTTGCTCACTACTCTCTGTTTTGGTCCTGCTGCAGAAGTGCATGGGTTGGCTAGCAGTCAGCTCTGTGACACTGCGGCCACAGGATTCGGTGTCCACTTTTTCTGTGTGCTGCCTCTTTGTCCTTTCCCTCTGCCAGGAGTGGTTATGTTGACTGGTCCCTGGGTGGCACGGGAAAGAGATAGGATGAGTGTACTCAATCCCAGATCCCGAGCCCAGATCTCTCTGCCAGAAGCAGCCTAGTGGTAGAATCTATGTTTGCTGATCCCAAGACAGTTCCAGGTAGGATTGAGTGTCCTCAGATCCAGAGCTTGGGTTTCTCTGCTAGGGGCAGCTGGGTGAGCTGGAGAGAGGGTGCTGTGTCCTTAGCAGGCTGCCTCTCTGTCCTTCCCCTCTGACCTTCTCCTCTGTTTGGGCAAGCTTATGGAGGTGCTCTCAGGGGAGTGGCAGCAGGGGTTTGGGCTTCTCAGTTGGATCCTGAGCCCTGAGCTGGCGTTTCTCTGCCAGGGGTCGGGACGGGGGTCGCTGGTGATAGAACTTGCTGCTAGACCTTATTGTGCTGGACCCAGGAGAATCTCAGGACGTGTTGAATGACCACAGTCCCAGATCCCGAGCTGTAGTTTGTTTGCTAGGAGCAGCCAGCAGCACTGGAGTTCTGGCACTGTGAAGCCGCTGTGCTCCTCTTTATCCTTCTGCTCTGCCGTGGCAGGGTGATGGCGGTGTTTGGGGGAGTGCCCGAAAGGATTGGGTTTTTTCAGCCCCGATCTGGGGTTGGGGTACAGACAATGTGGTCTGTGGCAGATTCTGCTGGATGCCTCCTTCCTCCTCTGAAGAGGGAGTAGCGATTTTGAGCTGGGCGCGCAGCTGAGCAGCTGTAATTCGTGCACGGAGGGAGCTCAGTTGTGATGGCGGCGGGTACCTGCGGTTCGAGAGGCCTTCCAGGGAAAGACTGGGTGATCTGTGACCAGCCTGGCAACTTTGCTTCCCCGTGGGTTTTTTTTTTTTTTTTTTTTCGACTGGGACTCTCAGCCTCAGGCACCCTTGTGCCCACCAATCAGCCTGGGAAAGTGGTCGGGACAAGAAGGCTTGCGGCACCAGCCTGGAGACCCGCGTTAGCTGGGTTCTCTTCCGGGTTCTGGCTGGGCAGCCGAGAGTGGACCTGACCGATTCCCACGCCGTGGGAGCCTTCCCTCACCTGGGAAACACGATCGATTGCTGTTGTTTTAGGGTTCAGAGTTCAGTCTGCTGGTCGCTGCAAAGAAGAGTGTTGTCCTGCTTCTCAGACATGGTGTTCTCCCGGTGCCGCCATCTTCAACAAATGGTGTTTTGAAACCTGGATTTAAAAATTCAGAAAAATAATACTAGTGCCTGAACTATCAACTTGCACCGTTAACTTCAAATAGATCAAGGACTTTGAAATAAATCCTGGTACCCTTAAACTACTAGTGTACAAAATAGGAAGCATATTTTAATGAATAGGCATAGATAAGGACTTTCGGAGTAAGACTCTCATAACACAGGAAATAAGATCAACAATTAACAAATGTAATCTCATGAAACTAAAAGCTCTGTTCTTCAAAAGGATCAGTAAAGTGAATGAAGGCAGCCCAGAGAAGAGAAAAAAAAATGCCTAATATTTATCCTACAAAAGAATAGTGACTAGAATTTATAAAGAACTAAAACTAATCATTAAACAAATAAGCAACAGAAAATCTTAAAAGAAGAAATCCAAATGGTGAACAAACACTTTTAAAAGTTTTCAGTGGACTTGGGGAGGGGCATGCATGCAGAAAGAGGGAGGAGGGTGGAACAGGGAGGGAAGGAGGGAGGGGCTTATGGGGGGATACAAAATGAATAAAGTGTAATTAATAAAATAAAAAAAGACTCATACATAAACTTAAAAAAAGTTTTCAACATCCTTAGCCACCAGTTAAATGCAAATTTAAAATATCCTATTATCCTCTATCCCACCTTTCTACTATTTGCAGTCTGTCTCCTCAACACTGATAGCAAATCCATGTCTGCTGCCTTTCAGACCTTTTTGTTCTAATTTAATTTGAATACATAGTGTAAAGGTGCAAAAGTAGTATCCACAAATGGGAGAGAATTTGTGATGCTTTTCCTTCTGAGTCTAACTTATCTCAATTTGAATGATAAGTTTCAGTTCAGTCTGTTTACCTCAAACTTCATAATTTCAGTTTTATTAATAACTGAATGGTATTAAATAGTGCATTTTGCTACATTTTCCTTCTCCAGTCATCAGTTAATGGACATTTAGGGTGCTTACATTTCCTGATCTTGAATAATCAAGTGTCTCTACAGTAAGATATAGAGTAGTAAGATAAAGGCCAAGAATGGTATAGCTAGATCTGATAGATATATTTCTACTTTTTGTTGTTGTTGTTTTGAGAATCTTTCAGCTGTATTTCCATAGTGGCTACAACAGTTTGTACTTTCATTAACAGTGAGTAAATATTCCGCTTTTTATAGTTTTGCACACACCATCATATGTTATTTTTTTTCTTACTTTCTCTGTGATCCTAGTCATGTTGGCTGTGGTAAGATGAAGTCTCAAAGTAGTTTTAACTAAAATTTCTCAGATGACTGGAGGTAGTGAATACTTTAAAAAAATAGTAGCAAAGTAATTTTTATGAAGATTGCATTGAATCTGTATATGGCTTTTGTAGGGAGGTCAGTTTCACAGCATTAATCCAAAGGAGGACTGGTGAAAAATGTACCTCAAAAGACTAAGTGAATTAGGGATAGAATAGAGAGGTATAATGAGTATGATGTGGAATACTTAGCATTAAAGACAAATCTTTAATCCTTATGAAAATCAACTACCATACAAACATCCTAGAAATTATACAAACACACATATAAAATTAATTTACTTGGAATTATTTTATAACAAGGAAAGAATGCACCCTTGACTAACAAATAAATGCTCCAGTGCCATTTACAGATTGTATTTTTTCTAGTTGCTGATCATTATGTCTCTTAGATCACTGAACATTACAGATTATATCCATATCTCTTGGGTACCTTTCAGAACTTAACATTATGATCCTATTGCTGGAGTTTCCATATATTTGAGTCATTGAACATGAAGAATTAAAAATCACACCAACCTTGGAAGGGTCATCTCTGTTGGTTAACTTTCACCATGCTGTAAAGTGCTATGCATACTACTAAATGAAGAACTAATCATCAAGCTTATTTATCTGTGACCCCTTGTAAACTATAGCACTACCAGCCTAACAAGACATTCACCTGGCATAAACATCATTAGAGTAACCAACCACTTGAGTTGGAATTTTAAGACCCCATCAACAAGATGGGACCCATTTCTGGCATCATTATTAGGACTAAGAACTTGTAGCTAAAGAGGCATTTTCCTAGCAGAAAATGAACTACTATTAATATGAAAAATACTAATGACTTGTCATTATATTTATTGATAAATGAATATAACCCTGATTTAAAACACTTCTTTTTATGAGAATTACAATTAACATAGAAACCACAAACAGTCAATGTACAGAGGATAAGAGAATGTGGAGTAAATCCAGTGTCATTATTATACCCTTTTCACTTACGTCTCAGAAGTTATTATAGGTAATGAGGAAGGAAATTTTTAAGAGTGACAGGTGGTAGATGACTACAATGGATCACTGTTTTGGAACACACAATAGGGTTGTTGCACATAGACACTCTCAGCAATTTGTGACCACATGAATGATGTGATGCCTAGTCCACAGAAGGGAATCTCATTCCTAGTACGGTAATCCAAATCTAAAGCACATAGCTAGGTAAGTCACAAGACTTTGCATACACCGTTTTTGCTGTTTTTCTAATTGATTATGTTGTCAAATTTCCTTCTAAATATTTAGGTTTACATCCATAGTCTTGCGGATGTGGCCACTGTTAGGTTTTCCAGGCTTTGCTGGATGACCCCCACATATATGGACATAACTAGACTCAGTGGATTACCAAGAAAATAAAAACATGAAATTATAAAGTAGCAGAATTAATAGAGTAACATATAAGGATGAAATGAGGAATGCTGAGAAAGAAAGGAGTAAATACATTTACTTGCATACATGTATAAAAGTCTCAAAAATAAATAAAAGATGAAAGTTTCCCATCAAAGGATAGACTCTATTTGAATATATTCATTGATGAGTTCTATGAGATGATAAAAGGACATTTATGACCAACACTTTACAATGTATCCTTTGAAGCAGTTTGAGAATGGAATTTTCAACATCATTCTGTGAACATCATAGTTTTTGGTTCTAAAACTTAATGGCATGAAGGAAAAAAAATAAAATGAAAATCAATCTCTTTCTTCAAAGTAAATGAATAATAATAATAAAAAAAGAAAATACCTGAAATCCTATTCCACAGTACATTGTAATCTCTCTACACCAAATACAGATGCTTGTATTTCAGGCATGCAAAGTAGCATAGTATTGGTAAATCAAAAAATATAATAATTAGAATTAAAATTAGAAATCACATGATCATTGTAATAGAAAAAAATTTCCTGTCATTGCAGTGGAAAAAATACTTATGTATGAAATAATTAGTGGTCAAATTTCACTTGCACATTTTAACTGATGTCTCACAAGAGATGCCAGACTGCTAGGTATGAAGATTGTGTTAAGTAGTTAAGTGAACAATCTTACTTTGTAATAGATACGTGAATTTTCAGTGGAAATAGGTTCTATGTGTCCAAAGAACATGAGAAAATCTTTATTTATGAGTCAATACTTCACATAAGAGAGTACATAGGCAAACAAAATTAGTTAATTCTTCAGTGGAAACTTCAGCCACATCCACCACAATTGTCACGTGTCACTAAGACTACCTGTGCTTTGCAAATGTGGGACTCAGGAAGCACATGCTCCCACTTTGCTTACCACAAGAAAGGTCACCCTCACTGAAGATCTCGTGGTTAGATCAGCTTCATAAATTTTAATTTATATCATTTAAACTTCTTTCAGAACAGATTTCATATTCTAGAGTGAGCTTATGAGTACATGGAATACACTATCTTGTCATGCAACACCATGCAACTCATAAAGAATAGTTATTAGAATAGCCTTTCTGAGGGAACTAATAGATACAATTTTGTATATTTGAACACCTTCTCTGAAAAGATTACCTACAAGATCATATTTCATAAGTCATGTTTAGGATTCTAATACACCAAGTCCCACTTACTGAGATATTACCTAGTCAGGTTTTTCTGTTTGAGTAAATCTGCTCTGTCAGCCTTCCTGGGCCCTTTTGGTATGCCCATGGCAATATATCAAGGAAAGCACATTTCTGCTTTTCTTGTTCTATTCCATGGAGGAAATTATGGGAACAATTTGTAAGCTCAGATCTCCTATAATTTCCTCCATGGAACAGAACAAGATGGTGTTAGTGTGGATATGCCTCTGGACCTGCTAAAAATACCTGAACAAGTTTCCTCTGCAACTCTTCAAATGTTTCCCATTTTCTCAAAATGAATTGCTCCACACCCTCTAAATTGTCATACTTTGGAAATTCCTGCTTTACGTTGATCTGATTTATAACATGACTGATTCTAGTGTTTATTAAATTGAATAAATTTTCTAATTCTTCTTTACACTCTTTAGAAGTAATGGGGGAAAACTGCTTTTTGTTTTGACTTGTATTTTTAAAGGATGAATGTAGTGATTGAATGCTTTGTGTCTTAGGGTGAAGAAAAAGGACAGTGTAACTTATTTAAATTATTAGGGAAAATATAGGTTTTGTGGAAATGCATGTCAAAGCCTTTTCTGAGACCCAAGTTCATCTTGTCAAAGTGATAGTTTGCATTATGTAATTGTTCTCTCAGAGTGTGATTAGCATTCCCTGATATTGCTTATTGAAAAATAACTCTCTCCTAAACCCATCCAAAAGTAATAGTCTGAGTGAAAAAAAAATCTACTTGGAAAATAATACTTAAAAGGCTTAAATGGGAAGCACAATTTACAAATTTTATATTTTAATAGACATAATGTGGCCTTATTTTCTAAAATTCAGATGTATTAACCTTAAATATTTAAATTGTATTTTTCTACATTTTAAAAAGTGAGACAATCCTGAGATGCATAGTGATTTCAATTCTAACCAGTATATAATGTGTTTTCCTTCTAGTATTTTCTGTAGGGCTGGGTTGCTGTGTAGATATGGTTTAAATTTAATTTTGTCATAGAATATTTTGTTTTCTCTTTCTATGTTGATTGAAAGCTTTGCTGGGTATAGTAGTCTGGGTTGGCATCTGTGGTCCCTTAGAGTCTCCATGACATATGCCAAGGTCGTTCTGGCTTTCATACTTTCTGTTGAGAAGCCTGGTGTGCTTCTGATAGGTCTGCCTTTATATGTTACTTGGCTTTTTTCCCTTGCTGCTTTTAATATTTTTTTTTCTTTAGATTTAGTGTCTTGACTATGATGTGACATGAGGAGTTCCTTCTCTGGTAGAGTCTATTTGGTATTCTGTAGGCCTCGTGTATGTTTATGGACATCTTTTTCTTTAAATTTGTAAAATTTTCTTCTATGATTTTCTTGAAAATATTTTCTGGACTTTGGAGCCTGGAATCTTCTTTTTCATCTATTCCTATCATTCTTAGATTTCATCTTTTCATGGCGTCCTTGATTCTTGAATGTTGTGTATTTGGAACTTTTCTGATTTTACTTTTTTTTTGAGAGAAGTATCAATTTCTGCAAGTCTATCTTCAGCATCCGAGATTCTCTTTTCCATCTCTTGTATTCTATTGGTGATGCTTACTTTTGTGTTTTTTGATCTTTTCTCTCAGTTCTCCAGCTGAAGGGTATTCTTGGTTTGTGGGTTTTTTTTGTTGTTGTTGTTGCTGTTGTTGTTGATTTTGATTCTGTTTTCTTGTCTTGCACCATTTCCTTTATCTGTTTGAATGTGGATTCCTGTCTTTCTATGATGGCTTCTATTTTTTGTTGTTGTTGTTGTTGTTCATTTCCTCTCCGTTTGCCACTAATTGTGCCTCTTTCTGGCTATATTTGCCTGTATTTCTTTGACTGCTTTGTTCATTTCCTCTTTCTTTGCCATGATTTCTGTGGCTATTTCTTTGAGAGATTTGTCCATGTCCTCCTTACGTGCCTCTAATAACAGGATAATCATAACTTTAAAATCATTTTCCTGTGTTTCCAATTAATTGAAATATCCATTGATTTTGGGTGTTGCTGGTGAAGCCATGATGTTCTGATTTTTGTTGGGTGTGTTCTTATGCTGACCTCTGGCCATCTATTTATCTGTAACCTTCACTGTTTGTTCCTGGAGTTTGTACTTCAGACTGGGTCCTTCTTTCTTTGGTGTCTGGAGTATTCATCATGAAGATGAAAGAGATCCACTGATTTGAGAGTGTGTGTTGATGATTCAGCTGTTACTAAGGGAAGAAAGCCATGTAGGTGCAAGCAAGCATGCACATGTGCGTGGAAGTATGCCTTGATGGACAGGGTGTTAGAGAGTATATATCCCTAGAATGGATGGGGAGGCAGGCACAGGAGGGGGTGGGTCACAGGCACTGTTTGCAGGCACAATGGGCATGCACAGATTCCCTGAATACCTCAGTGGCCTACAGGCCTCTCCTCTCATAAGGTCCTTCTCGTATTCAGCTCTGTTTGGGCTCCAGGAGTTGTGTGCCTGGACTCGACTGGTAGACACGCAAGACAGGAGCTTCAATGTTGCAGACACTGCCCCAAGTATCCTTAAATTGCCCACAGTGGGTGTGTGGGTGGGAGAGATCCTATGTCTGGCTGCTAGCGTACAGGAACCCTGGATCTGGGGATCTGCAGGCACTCACTTGAAGTTGCACTCACTCTTAAAAGGTCTAATCAGAAGGCACAAGGATTTCCCCTGTTCTTTACTCTCAGATTTGGGTCTGCTGGGGCAAATGCAAGTATAGTCAGCTCAGCGGTGCTGCAGCTGCAGAACTTAGGCTGGGAGTCCAGCCACAGCAGCAGAACTGGGAGGCAGGTACAGATGCCTGCTGTGAAGTCCTGAGGAGCCCCTATAGCAGTCCATGGATGAGGGTGGCCCAGCAGACCTGTTGGAACTGGGTGTCTGGTAACACTGGCTGCCTGCCACTGAGAAACTGTGTATCTGGCACAGTTACTGGCACGGAGGCCCTGTGGGTCCATATAGGTGCTCATGGACCTGGGACCTGGAATGCTGGAACTGGATCTTGGACCTTGAAAGCTGGTACTATGGCACCAGGACCCAGAAGACTGGTACTGCGGACCCGGGACCTGGAAGGTTGGTTCAGCTGGTGGCTGCTGCTGAGGAACTAAGAGACCCACCTCTGCTGTCTCAGTCCCCAGAGAGGGGTTTTTTGTGCTATGAGCCACTGGTACTGAGGGCCAGTTCCACTGAGGAGGGAGGCCCTAAAAAGGGAATTGCAGGTGGAATGTTTGCCACTCTCCATCTTCAGAGAAGTCTGTACGTGACCTGGATCTAAATGGTCTCAGCTCATGAATTGTCCCCTCTGGCCAAGGAAGCCTCAGTGTTGATGTTCTGGCTTCAGCTGCCCCTCCACTCACCAATTTCAGAGTTTCAGATCCTCTTCCTCTCAGATACTGTGCATGGTGGTCACCACCATCTTGGATCTCTTCGCTCAGGTGTATAACGAAAGCCTGTCTCAAAGTCAGTCAGTTAGACATGAACTGGACAATTGCTAACATTAAAAAGTAAATTCAAGTGCCTACATTATTTCTGAAGGGAGATTTACTTTCTCAGATAGAGAGTCCTTAAAAGAACATTTCATTCTTTACTGTTAGTCTTGTTTTCATGTATGTACTGCTAGCATAAGACAGCTAAAGAGGCTAAGAGAGGGCAAGGCAATCTGTCCTTTTTCTCACTCTGTTTTTCAGGTGGTCCCACTGGCAATGACTGCATTGTTTTTGTTCCAGTAACAGTTACTAACCATTAGGACATGGTTCCAACATAGACCACATTGTCTCAGGCCTTGGAGGTATTTGCAACACTCAAGCGTTGGGCCTTTAGCCAGGGCTGTTAAGTGTTATATTAATCTGGATATTAATCTCTGTGTTGCTCCATCTCATTTCATCAGCTAAGTAACAGTTTCTCATAATTAAATTGTGTTTAAGTGGTTTTAAGGGAAAATATTTTTCTATGTCACAACTGATGAATAACTGTAGAAAAGTTGAGAGAAAAAAGTGTCTTAGTAAACAATGAAAGATAAATATTTCTAAAACAGCCTCTATTGTGTATAGCTTACTTGGAGTAGTTGAAGAGATTTTAATGAAGAGATTATTTAAAGCATTGAAATACATTAAGAAACCCATTAGAAATAGTGATGGAACTAGAGACAGATAATAACAAAACACTATTTCCACTTCTTCAATGGTGACTTGGGAGAGGGTAATGTTACAAGTAAGTCCTTTGACTGAGAGAAGACCACCCAATGAGAACTTTAGTCAATGATTAAATTTAATCAATGACTAGAATTCACTCAGTGACTGATGACCTCTATATTTATTTTCCATAACAACAACAAGTGTTGCAGCAGAGCCACCATAAAATGTAATTCTGACAGGGAATGGTCAATGGAAAGCAGTAGATGTCTGACCTCACTCTGCTTGTATTCTTCAATTTTATTTTTTTTATTTTTTTATATTTTTTTGCCAATAACTTCTTTGGTAAAATGTAAGTCAAAGCCAAAGCTCGGAGAGCCCTGGCAATCCAGCCCATAGAAGTCATAATAATAAAGTTAAAAAATTAAAAAGAAGTTATTCTCCAGGAAGCAGAAAAACAGAGAGGAGAGAAAACAAGCCAGTATCTAGAGGAGCAAAACAGAGATTGCCAACAAATGGTACTTCTAAAATGAAAGTCTAGAATAGTAGAAATGAAATGGTTAAGTAAAAATGTTATTGTAAAGTATGTAAGATAGGCTGGAAAGATGGCTGAGAGATCAGGAGCACTTATTATTCCTCCAGGGTATTCAAATTCAGTGAATTTGAAAATACACAAGTCAAGTGGCTCACCACCACCTATCACTCAGCTCCACGCTATTGCTATCATATGTCCCTTTCTGACCTCTAAAGGTATCTACACTCAAATATATGCATGAAATCAAATTAAATATCTGAAATATATAAGATGATAATAGAGTTAGAACTTGTTACAAAAAAATCAGAATAGAGATTATAGTTCATAATCAAGTAACCAACATTTCAGTCATCCTGATTTCCATGACACCTTATTAGCATCATTCAGTGATATTAAATTAATCAGCTTAAACAACACAATGCCCTCCAAAACATTAAATTATGTCAGAAAAATCACAAAAAGCTCAGACTGTTTCCAGTTTTAGGCTTTATAATGTTATAGCTTCTTAGTTTGAGATTTATTAATGGTCTTTTTGTATGCACAAATTTGTTTTATTAATTAAATTAAAATTTTATTCTGTTTATTTTATTTTGAAAAAATAAAGTAATTAATCTGAATGGTAGAACAAAAAAGGGGATTCTTGCTTAATCTAAATCTATTGTTAAGAACAGATAGTAAAATATAGCTATGGAATAGTATTCATTTAAGATTATGGTTCAAAGGAGGAAATTAAATGAATACTTTCAAGTATCAAAGTGCATTTAAGGATGTTTGTCTATATTTGAGTACATTTACAGATTGGAAATAAGAACAGAATGTTGACTAAATATGGACATTTTAAACTGTGAAAGATATTCAAACTTTAAATAGAATATAAGAAGATGATTAAATTGAGAACAAAAATATAGATAAGATGAATACTTCTTCCCCATGAGAAGGAAAATAGAATGGAATAGAGATAGTCATGAATATATAAATCATGTTACTTATTGAACTTTTTAAATAAAAATATGTGATATTAACCAGCTGACAATGAAAGGATAAGAGACTTTGGAGCAAAAAGGATAATAAACAAATTATACATTAGCTGAGAACAATAAGAAGTGATACTTAACTCAAACTAAAATTTACTCATAGTGTGCTCTTCTGGTTCAATTTCAGTACATGTATGAATTTACTATATATATATATATATATATATATATATATATATATATATATATTACAGGTTTTTTTCTTTTTAATTTTTTAATTATCATTTACTACAATTCATTCAATTTGTATCCCTGCTGTGGCCTCCTTCCTCATCTCCTCCCAATCCCACCCACACTCACTCTACTCCACCTGAGCCCTTACCCTAATAAACTGGTAGGGGAGGTCCTCCTCCCCTTCTATTTGACCCTAGCCTATCAGATCTCATCAGGACTGGCTGCATTGTCTTCCTCTTTGACCTGCAAGGCTACACCACCTCCTTCACAGAGGGAAGTAATCAGAGAGTCTGCCACTGAGTTAATGCCAGAGAAAGCCCCTGCTTTCCTTATTAGGGATCTCACTTGGAGACTGAGTCTAAAGACTACACCTGAGCTGGGGATTTTTAGGTCCTCTGCATGCATTCTCTTGGTTAGAGTATCATTTCTTCAGGGCCCCCAGTACTCAGGGGTTTTTGTTTGTTTGTTTGTTTGTTTGTCTTTGTTGGTCTCTTTTTAAAGCTCCTTTCCCCTCTAATTCTTTGTATCTCCCCTTCTTTCATAAGATTCCCTGTAGTCTGCCCAAAGTTTAGCTATGGCTCTTAGCCTCTGCTTCCATACCATGATCAGTAGAGTCTTTCAGAGGCCTTTGGTGGTAGGCTTCTGTCCTGTTCCCTGTCTTCTGCTACTGATGTCTATCTCATTTGTCCTTCTGGATAAGGATTGAACATTTCCCTAGGGCCCTCCTTGCTGTTCAGTTTCTTTCAGAGTATAGATTTTAGTATGTTTATAATATATAATTTGGCCAATATCAAATGATGAATGAGTATATACCATGTTTGCCTTCCTGCTTCTGGGTTACCTCACTCAAAATGATCTTTTCTACTTCTCACCATGCCTGCAAAATTCATGATTTCCTTTTTTTTAAGTGCTGAGTATATGCCACTGTGTAAATGTTCCACAATTTCTGTATCCATTCCTCTGTCGTGGGACATCTAGGTGGTTTCTAGCTTCTAGCTTTTAGGGATAGTGCTGCTATGAACATGGTTGAGCCAATGTCCCTGTTGTTTAGTTGAGCATATTTTGGATATATGCCTAGGAGTGGTATAGTTGGATCTTGAGGTGGCATTGTTCCTAGTTTTTAGTGAATGCTCCACATTGATTTTGAAAGTGACTATACAAGTTTACATTCCTACTAGCAACAGAGAAAAGATCCCCTTTCTCCACATTCTCTGCAGCATGTCTCGGAACTTGAGGTTTTGAACTTAGCCATTTTGATGGGTGTAAGTTGAAAGCTCAGGGTAGTTTTGATTTAGAACGACCAGATGACTAAGGTTTGAACATTAAGTTTTTCTCTGCCATTGGATATTCTTCTATTGAGAATTCTCTTTTTAGCTCTGTACCTAAGTTTTAATTGCATTACATAGTTTGTTGGTGTTTAAATTTCTTAAGTTATTCATATATTCTGGATATTAGTGCTTTCTCAAATACAGGGTTGGTGAACATCCTTTCCCAATCAGAAGCCTGGTGTTTTGCTTTGATGACAGTGTCCTTTGCTTTACAGAAGCTTTTCCTTTTCATGAGGTCCCATTTATTGACTATTGCTCTTAGAGCCTATACTCTTGCTGTTCTGTTCAGGAAGTTGTCTCCTGTGCCAATAAGTTCAAGGCTCTTCCCACTTTTTCTGTTTTTTTTTTCCCTGTTTTTTTTTTGAGTTTTTTTTTATTTTTTTATTTTTTTGTATTTTATTTTTTTCTTATCAGTTACATTTTATTAACTATGTACCCCAGCCGTGTCCTGATCCCTCATTCCCTCCCAGTCCCTCCCTCCCTCCCTCCTCTCCACCGTGCCCCTTTCAAAGTCCACTGATAGGGGGGACCTCCTCCCCATTCATCTGATCCTGTTTTATCAGGTATCCTCAGGACTGGCTGCAAAGCTCTCCTCTGTGGCCTAACAGGACTGCTCCTCCCTTGGGGGGTGGGGAGGCCAAAGAGCCAGCCATTGAGTTCCTGTTAGAAATAGTCCTTGTTCCCCTCACTATGGGAAACCAATTGGTTACTGAGCTACCACAGGCTACATCTGAGCAGAGGTTCTAGGTTAACTTCATACATGGTCCTTGGTTGCATGTCAGTCTCAGAAAAGACCCTGATGGCGGCACCGGGAGAACACCGTGTCTGAGAAGCAGGACAACCCACTTTTTCTTATAATGGGTTTAGTGAGTTGGTTTTATGTTGAAGTATTTGACCAATTTGAACTTTAACTTTGTGCAGTGTGATAAATGTGGACCTATTTGTGTTTTCTACATGAAGACAGCCAGTTAGACCAGCACCATTGGTTGAATATGATATCATTTTTCCGTTCTGTTCTTTTGTTTTTTGTCAAAAATAAAGTATATGTAGGTGTGCAGGTTTATTCCTAGGTCTTCTATTTGATTCCATTGAGACCTTATTTTGGTTGTAGTCCAGTACCATGCAGTATTTATTACTCTTGCTCTGTAGTACAGCTTGTTGTCAGTAATGTAGATACCTCTAGAAGATCTGTTACTATATAGGATTATTTTAGCAATTCTGGGTTTTTTGTTTTTCCATGAGAAATTGTGAATTGTTCGTTCAAGTCCTGTAAAGAATTATGTTATTATTTTGAAAGGGCCTTGCATTGAATTGTTTTGGGTAGGATGGCCATTTTTACTGTTATTCCTACCATGAGCAAAGGAGATCTTTCCATCTTCTGATATCTTCTTTAATTTCTTTCTTCACAGATTTGATGTTTTGTTTTGTTTTTTTCCTGTAGGTCTTTCATTTGCTTGGTTAGAGTCACACCAAGGTACTTTATGTTATTTGTGGCTTTTGGAAAGGGCGTCATTTTAGTAATTTCTTTCTCAAAAAGTTTGTCTTTTATATACCAGAGGTCTACTTATTTTTTGAGTTAATTTTGATTCCAGGCATTTGATGAAGGCCTTTATCAGCTGAATGAGTTCTATGGTAGAATATATCATGTATACCATCATAACACCTGCTAATTGTGATACTTTGTCTTCTTCCTCTCCAATATATATTCCCTTGATCTCCTTTAATTTACTTATTGCAGTAGCTAGGATTTCAAGCTATGTTGAACAGATATGGAGAGAGTGGGTAGCCTTGCCTTGTCCCTAATTTCAGTGGGATTGATTTAAGTTTGTCTCCCTTATGTTTGATGTTGGCTCTATGCTTGTTCTATACTGCCTTTACTGTGTTTAGTTATATGCCTCATATCACTGGTCTCTCCAGAACTTTAAACATAAATGTGAGTGGGGATTTTGTCAAATTTTTTTTTATCTAAGGAAATGAACATGCTTTTCCCCCCTTCTGTTTGTTTATGTGGTGTATTGTGGTGTATCACATTAATGGATTTTCACATATTGAACCACCTGGGATGAAGCCTACTTGGTCATGGTGAATGAGATATTTTATGTGTTTGTAGATTCAGTTTGTGAGTATTTTGTTGAGTATTTTTGCTTTAATGTTCATAAGAGGTATAGGTCAGAAAATCTCCTTTTTTGTTGAGTCTCTGTGTGGTTTAGGTATCAAGGTTAGTGTGGCTTCATAGAATGAGTTTGGTAACGTTCCTTCTCTTTCTATTTTGTAGAATAGTTTGAATAGATCTTATTTCAGAGTCTCATGTAGTTCTGTGATGAAACCATCAATCCCTAGGCTTTTTTTTTTTTTTTTTTGAAGGTTGACTTTTGATGACTGCTTTTACCTCCTTGGGGAATATAGTACTGTTCTGTATATTTACCTGATTTGATTTAATCTTGGTACATAGAATCTATCAAGAAAATTATCTATTTCATTTAGAATTTCAAATTTCGTGGCATATAAGGTTTTGTCCTAAGACCTAATGAATTTTTTTTTTTTATTTCATCAGTGTCTGTTTTTATGTCCACATTTTCGTATCGGATTTTGCTGATTTGGATAGTTTCTCTCTGCCATTTAGTTAGTCTAGCGGTTTGTCCATCTTGTTCTTTCTCAAAGAACCAGCTCTTGATTTCATTGATCCTTTGAATTATTTTATTTATTTTTAATTTATTGATTTCAGCCCTGACTTTGGTTATGCACTATAAATTTTCTCTTAGCACTGCTTTCATTTTGTCCCATAAGTTGGGGTAAATTGTGCCTTCATTTTCATTGACTTTTAGAAAATATTTAATTTCTTTTTTTTAATTTCTTCCCTGATCTAGTTGGTATTGAAGTAGAGAGTTGTTAAATTTCCATGCATGTGTAGGCTGCTTGTTATTTCTTTTGTTGCTGAGGTCTAGTTTTTAGGCCATGATTGTCTGATAGGATAAAAAGATTATTTCAATCTTCTTGTATCTGTGTTCTTGCTTTGTGTCCAACTATATGGTCAATTTTGGAGAAGGTTCCATGAGTGGCTGCGAGGAAGTTATACTCTTTTGAGATTGGGGGAAAGGTTCTCTATACATCTATTAAATCCATTTGATTAGGAACCTCTGTAAGTGACATTATTTCCCTATTTAGCTTCTGTCTAAATGACCTGTCCCTTGGTGAGGGTGGAGTGTTGAAGTCTCCCACTATTAAACTGCTGGGATCAATGTGTGATTTGAGCTTTAATAATGTTTCATTTATGAATGCAGTTGCTATTTTGTTTGGGACATAGATGTACAGGAATGTAATGTCCTCATGTTGGATTGTTCCTTTGATGGAAATGAAATGTCTCTCCTGATCTTTTTTGATTAGTTGTGTTTGAAAGTCTATTTTATCAAATATTAGGATAGATACCCACTTGATTTCTGGGTCCATTTGCTTGACAAACTTTTTCCAGCCCTTTACTCTGAGATAGTGTCTGTCATTGTTGCAAAGCCGTGTTTCTAGGTTGCAAACATTTTGTTAGTCTGTGTCTTTTCATTGAAGAGTTGAGATCAGTGATGTTGATAGATAATATTGACCAATGAATGTTAGTTCCTTTTATTGTGGATTTGGAGTTGATAGTGTATTTGTTTTCTTTTAATTTTTTGTTGTGAGATTATCTATATTCTGTGTTTTCTTAGTTGTAGCTGAGATTGTTAGACTGGAGTTTTCCTTCTTGTATCTTCTGTAGGAGTGTGCTTCTGTATAGATATTGTTTAAGTTTATTTTTGCCATGGAATATTTTGTTTTGTCCATTAATGTTGATTGAAACTTTTGTGAGGTTTAGTAGTACTTCTTTTTTATTTCTTTTATTTTTATTTTATTTTTTTACTATTAGTAACATTTTATTAATTCTGTATACCAGGTGTATACAGCTCCCTCATTCCCTCCCAAAACCTCTCTCCCTCCCTCATCTCCTCCCTGCCTCTTTCCAAGTCCACTGATTGGGGAGGACCTCCTCCCCTTTCATCTGACCCTGTTTTATCAGGTATCTTCTGGACTGGCTGGAAAGTCTTCTCCTGTGGCCTAGCAGGACTGCTCCTTAATTGGGGGGGTGGGGAGGTCAAAAAGCCTGCTATTGAGTTCCTGTCAGAAATAGTCCCTTTTCCCTTGCTATGGGAAAACAATTTGTTACTGAGCTACCACGGGCTTCATCCAAACAAAGGTTCTAGGTTATATCCACATATGATCCTTGGTGTAGTGTCAGTCTCAAAAAAGACCCCTATGCCCAGTTATTTTTGGTCCTTGTGGAGCTCCTATCCTTTACAGGTCATACTAACTCCCCCTTCTTTCATATGATTCCCTGCACTCTGCTGCAGGTTTGGTTATGAGTCTTAGTATCTGCTTTGATACAGTGCTTGGTAGAGTTTTTCAGGGGCCCTCTGCTGTAATATCCTGTCCTGTTACTTGTTTTCTCTTACATCCAATGCACATCCCATTTGTCTTTCTAAGTGAGGGTTGATCATCTTACCCCAGGTCCTCTTTCTTATTTACCTTCATTAGGTGCATAGATTTCATTATGTTTATCATATCTTATAGGACAATATGAGTGAGTATATACCAGGTATGTCTTTCTACTTCTGGGATACCTCACTCAGAATGATCTTTTCTAGATCCCATCATTTGCTTGCAAACGTCATGATTTTCTCATTTTTTGATTGGTCAGTAGTGTTCTAATGTGTAAAAATACCATAATTTCTGTATCTATTCTTCCATTGAGGGACATCTGGGTTGTTTCCAGTTTCTGGCTATTACAAATAAAGCTGCTACAAACATGGTTGAGCAAATGATTTTGTTGTGTACTTGAGCAAATTTTGGGTATATGCCTAGGAGTGGTATAGCTGGATCTTTAGGAAGCACTGTTCCTAATTGTCTGAGAAAGCACCAGATTGACTTCCAAAGTGGTTGTACCAGTTTACATTCCCACAAGCAGTGGAGGAGGGTTCCCTTTTCTCCACAACCTCTCCAGCATGTGTTGTCAGTTGAGTTATTCATCTTAGCCATTATGATGGGTGTAAGGTTAAATCTCAGGATCATTTTAATTTGAATCTCCCTGATGGCTAAGGATGTTGAGCTTCTCTTAAAGTGTTTCTCTGCCATTCTATATTCCTCTACATAGAATTCTCTATTTAGCTCAGTACCCCATTTTTTAATTGGGTTACTTGATTTATTGCTTTTTAACTCCTTTAGTTCTTTATATATGCTGGATATCAACCCTCTGTCAGATATAGGGTTGGTGAAGGTCCTTTCCCAGTCAGTAGGCTGTCGTTTTGTTCTGACAACAGTGTCTTTTGTTTACAGAAGCTTTTCATTTTCATGAAGTCCCCTTTATTGATTGTTGCTCTTAGAGCCTGTGCTGTTGGTGTTCTGTTCAGGAAATAGTCTCCTGTGCCAATGAGTTCTAAGCTCTTCCTCACTTTTTCTTCTAACAGATTTAGAGTATCTGTTTTTTTTTTTTTTTTTTTGTGTGTGTGTGTGTGTTGTTGTTGTTGTTGTTGTTGTTGAGGTCTTTGATCTCCTTGGAATTTAGTTCTGTGCAAGGTGATAAATATTGATTTATTTTCATTTTTCTGCATGTAGACAACCGGGTGGTCCAGCACCAATTGTTGAAGATGCTGTCTTTTTTCCATTGAATGATTTTGGCTTCTTTGTCAAAAATCAAGTATTCAGATGTGTATGGATTTTTTCTGGGTCTTCTATTCAGTTCTATTGATCCTCCTTTCGGTTTCTATGCCAAAACCATGCAGTTTTTATTACTATTGCTCTATAGTACATCTTGAGATCAGGGATGGAGATGCCTCCAGAGGATCTGTTTTTGTACAGGATAATTTGGATCTTCTGGGTTTTTGGTTTCTCCAAATGAAGCTGAGAATCTTTCTTTCAAGGTCTGTAAAGAACTGAATTGGCATTGATCACCTCCCTCTGAGAGGGAACAGCCTTACCAGGCCACAGTAGAGGACAATGCAGCCAATTTTGATGAGAACTGATAGACTAAGATCAGAAAGGAGAGGAGAACCTCCCCTATCAGTGGACTTGGGGAGTGGCATGCATGCAGTAAGGGGAGGGAGGGTGGGATCGGGAGGGGAGGAGGGAGGGGCTTATGGGGGGATATAAAATGAATAATGTGTAATTAATAAAAAATTTAAAAAAAAGAACTGAGTTGGTATTTTGAAGGGAATATTGAATCTGTAGATTGCTTTTGGCAGGAAAGCCAATTTCACAAAGTTAATCTTACCAATCCATGACCAAGGGATATCTTTCCATCTTCTGATATCTTCTTCAATTTCTTTCTTCAGAGACTTAAAGTTTATTTTTCGGACAGGTCTTTCACTTGATTGGTTAGAGTCACCCCAAGGAACTTTATGTTATTAGTGGCTATTGTGAAGGGTGTTGTTTCCCTGATTTCTTTCTCGGCCCTTTTGTGTTTGGTATACAGGAGGGCTTCTGATTTTTTTGAGTTTATTTTGTATCCTGCCACTTTGCTCAAGGTGTTTATCAGCTGAAGGAATTCTCTCGTTGAATTTTTGGCTCATATATACTATCATATCATCTGCAAATAGTGACACTTTGACCTCTTCCTTTCTGATTTGTATTTCGTTGATCTCCTTTAGTTGTTTTATTGATTTTGCTAGGACTTCAAGTACTATGTTGAAGAGATATGGAAAGAGTGGGCAGCCTTGTCTTTTCCATGATTTCAGTGGGATTGATTTAAGTTTCTCTCCATTGAGTTTGATGTTGGCTATAGGCTTGCTGTATATTGCCTTTACTATGTTTAGATATGTGACTTGTATCCCTGATCTCTCCAAGACTTTAAACATGAATGGGTGTTGGACTTTGTCAAATGCTTTTTCACCGTCTTGTATTCGTGATCTCTCGAAGACTTTAAACATGAATGGGTGTTGGGCTTTGTCAACTGCATTTTCAGCATCTAAGGAGATGATCATGTGGTTTTTCTCCTTCAGTTTGTTTATGTGGTGGATTACACTGATGCATTTCCATATGTTGAACCACTCTTGCATGCCTGGGATGAAGCCTATTTGGTCATGGAGGATAATATCATTGATGTGTTATTGCATTAAGTTTGTTAAGATTTTATTGAGATTTTTGCATCAATGTTCATTAGGGAGATTGACCTGAAATTCTCTTTCTTGTTGGGTCTTTGTAAGGTTTAGGTATCAAGGTGACTGTGGCTTCATAGAATGAGTGTGGTAATGTTCCTTCTGTTTCTATTTTGTGGAATTGTTTGACGAGAACTGGAGTTAGCACTTCTCTGAAAGTCTGGTAAAATTCTGCACTGAATCCATCTGGGCCAGGGCTTTTTTGGAAGGGAAACTGTTGATGACTGCTTCTATTTCCTTGGGGGATATAGGACTATTCAATCTTTCTACCTGATCTTGACTTAATTTAGGTAGATGGAATCTATCTAGAAAATTGTCCATTTCTTTTAAAGTTTCAAATTTTGTGGCATATAGGCTTTTGTAATACGACCTAAAGATTGTTTGGATTTCCTCAGTGTCTGTAATTATGTCCCCCTTTTCATTTCTGATTTTGCTGATTTGGGTAGTTTCTCTCTGCATTTTAGTTAGTTTGGCTAAAGGTTTCTCTCTCTTGATGATTTTCTCAAAGAACCAGCTCTTGGTTTCATTGATTCTTTGAACTGTTTTATTTGTTTCTAATTGATTGATTTCAGCCCTGAGTTTGATTATTTCCAGCCATCTGCTCCTCTTGGGTGTCTCTACTTCTTTTTTTTTTTTCCTAGGGCTTTCAGTTGGGCCATTAATTTGCTTGTATGAGATCTCACAAATTTCTTCTTAAAGGCACTTAGTTCTATGAATTTTCCTCTAAGCAATGCTTTCATTGTGTCCCATAAATTAGGGTATGTTTTTCCTTCATTTTCATTGAATTCTAGATAGTCTTTAATTTCTTTTTTTCTTTACTTTTTTTTTTTCCGTAACCCAGCTGTCATTGACTAGCAAGTTATTCAGTTTCCATGTGCTTGTAGGCTTTTTTTCTAATTCTATTGTTGTGAGGTGCAGCTTTAATCCATGGTGGTCAGATAGAATACAGGGGATTATTTCAATTCTCTTGTATCTGCTGAGGCTTGCTTTGTGACCAACTATATGGTCTATTTTGGAGAAGGTTCCATGCGTTGCAGAAAATTAGGGATAGTCATTTGAGTTTGGGTGGAAAATTATGTAGACATCTATTGAGTCCATTTGATTTAGGACCTCTGTAAGTGCTTTTATTTCTTTATTAGGCTTCTGTCTAGATGATCTGTCCCTTGGTGAAAGTGGGGTGTTGAAATCTCCCACTATTAAGTTGTTGGTATCAATATGTGATTTGACTTTTAATAATGTTTCCTTTATGAATGTACGTGCTTTGGTATTTGGGGCATAGATGTTCAGAATTGTGATGTCCTCTTGGTGGATTTTTTCTTTGATGAGAATGTAGTGCCCCTCCACATCTTTTTGGATTAATTTTGGTTGAAGGTCTATTTTATCAGATATTAGGATAACTACCCCAGCTTGTTTTTGGGTCCGTTTGCTTGAAAGACATTTTTCAAGCCCTTTACTCTTAGGTAGTATTTGCCTTCATTGCAGAGGTGTGTTTCTTGGTTGCAGCAGAATGTTGGATCCTGTTTCCACACCCATTCTGTTAGTCTTTGTCTTTTTATTGGAGAGTTGAGTCCATTGATGTTGATAGATAATAGTGACCAATGAACGTTAGTTCCTTTTACATTGGAGTTGGTGGTCTTACTGTGTTCCATTGCTTTTTTTTTTTTTTTTTTACTTTTTGTTGGGATATTATCTGTATGCTCTGTTTTCTTGGGTGAAGTTGTTTTCATTGGATTGGAGTTTTCCTTCTAGTATCTTTTGTAGAGCTTGTTTGCTGTGTAGATACTGCATAAATTTACTTTTGTCATGGTATATTTTGTTTTCTCCATGTGTGTTGATTGAAAACTTTGCAGGGTAGAGTATTCTGGGTTGGCATCTGTGCTCTCGTAATTAGAGTCTGCAAGACACCTACCCAGGACCTTCTGGCTTTCATAGATTCTGATGATAAGTCCAGTGTGATTCTGATATGTCTGACATTTTATGTTACTTAGCCTCTTTCTCTAGCTTTTTTTTTAATATATTTTCTTTGTTCTGTAGATTTAGTGTTGTGAATATGATGTGACATGATGTGTTTCTTTACTAGTCTAGTCTATTTGGTGTACTGTAGGCCTCTTATATATTTATGGACAACTCTTTCTTTAAGTTGGGAATTTTTTCTTCTTTTTTTTAATTTTATTTTTTTTCTTATAAGTTACATTTTATTAACTCTGTATCCCAGCCGTGTCCTGATCACTCATTCCCTCCCAGTCCCTCCCTCCCTCCTTCGTTTCCACCTTGCCCCTTGCCAAGTCCACTAATGGGGGGACCTCCTCCCCATTCATCTGATCCTGTTTTATCAGGTATCTTCAGGACTGGCTGCAAAGCTCTCCTCTGTGGCCTAACAGGACTGCTCCTCCCTTGGGGGGTGGGGAGGCCAAAGAGCCAGTCATTGAGTTCCTGTTAGAAATAGTCCTTGTTCCCCTCACTATGGGGAACCAATTGGTTACTGAGCTACCACAGGCTACATCTGAGCAGAGGTTCTAGGTTAACTTCATACATGGTCTTTGGTTGCATGTCAGTCTCAGAAAAGACCCTGTGCCCAGATATATTTGGTCCTTGTGGAGCTCCTATCCTTTCCTCATCAGACTAACTCCCCTTCTTTTTATGATTCCCTGTACTCTGCCAAAGGTTTGGTCATGAGTCTTTGCTTTGAAAACACTGCTAGTTAGAGTTTTTCAAATGTGCTCAGTAGACTCCTGTCATATGTTCAATGTGCATCCCATCTGTCTTTCTAAACGAAGATTGATAATCTTACCCCATGTCCGCTCTCTTGATTATCTTTTTTAGGTGTATAGATTTCATTATGTTTATCATATCTTATAGGTCTATATAAGTGCGTATATACTGTGTTTGTCTTTCTCCTTCTGGGATATTTCACTCAGGATGATCTTTTCTAGATCCCACCATTTGCCTGCAAATTTCATGATTTCCTCCTTTTTGATTGCTGAGTAGTATTCCATTGTGTAAAAATACCACAATTTCTGTGACCATTCCTTCATTGATGGACATCTGGGTTGTTTCCAGGTTCTGGCTATTACAAATAAAGCTGCTATAAACATGGTTGAGCAAATATCCCTTTTGTGTACTTGAGCAAAGTTTGGGTATATACCTAGCAGTGGTATAGCTGGGTCTTGAGGAAGTACTATTCCTAATTGTCTTAGAAAGCGCCAGATAGATTTCCAGAGTAGTTGTATCAGTTTACATTCCCACCAGCAGTGGAGGAGTGTTCCCCTTTCTCCACAACCTCTCCCGCATGTGTTGTCCCTTGAGTTTTTCATCTTGGCCATTCATGGGTATAAGGTGATATCTCAGGGTCGTTTTGATTTGAATTTCCCTGATGGCTAATGAGGATGAGCATTTCTTTAAGTGTTTCTCTGCCATTCGATATTCCTCTGGAGAATTCTCTGTTTAGCTCTGTTCCCCATTTTTTAATTGGATTACTTGGTTTGCTGCTTTTCAGCTTCTTTAGTTCTTTGTATATACTCGATATTAGTCCTCTGTCAGATAAAGGGTTAGTGAAGATTGTTTCCCAATCTGTAGGCAGGCGTTTTGTTTTGATGACAGTGTCCTATGCTTTACAGGAGCTTTTCAGTTTCATGAGGTCCAATTTATTGATTGTTGCTCTTAGAGCCTGTGCTGTTGGTGTTCTGTTCAGGAAGTTGTCTCCTGTGCCAATGAGTTGTAGGCTGTTCCCCACTTTTTCTTCTAGCAGATTTAGAGTATCTGGTTTTATGTTGAGGTCTTTGATCCACTTGGACTTTAGTTTTGTGCAGGATGATAAATATGGATCTATTTTCATTTTTCTGCATGTGGACATCCAGTTGGACCAGCAACATTTGTTGAAGATGCTGTCTTTTTTCCATTGAATGGTTTTGGCTTCTTTGTCAAAAATCGAGTATTCATAGGTGTGTGGGTTTATTTCTGGGTCTTCTATGCGGTTCCATTGATCCTCCTTTATGTTTTTATGCCAATAACATGCTGTTTTTATTACTATTGCTCTGTAGTACAACTTGAGATCATGGATGGATATACTTCCAGATGATCTCTTGTTGTACAGGATTGTTTTGGAAATTCTGGGTTTTTTGTTTCTCCATATGAAGCTGAGAATCTTTATTTCAAGGTCTGTAAAGAATTGAGTTGGTATTTTGATGGGAATTGCATTGAATCTGTAGATTGCTTTTGGCTGGATGTCCATTTTCATAATGTTAATCCTACCAATCCATGAGCACAGGAGATCTTTCCATCTTCTGAGATCTTCTTCAATTTCTTTCTTCAGAGACTTGAAGTTTTTCTCAAACAGGTCTTTCACTTGCTTGGTTAGTGTCACCCCAAGGTACTTTATGTTATTAGTGGCTATTGTGAAAGGTGTTGTTTCCCTAATTTCTTTCTCGGCCCTTTTGTCTTTGGTATACAGGAGGGCTTCTGATTTTTTGAGTTGATTTTGTATCCTGCCACTTTGCTGAAGGTGTTTATCAGCTGGGTGAGTTCTCTGGTCGAATTTTTGGGGTTGCTCATATATACTATCATATCATCTGCGAATAGTGACACTTTGACCTCTTCCTTTCTGATTTGTATCCCCTTGATCTTCTTTAGTTGTCTTATTTCACTGGCTAGGACTTCAAGTACTATGTTGAAGAGGTAGGGAGAGAGTGGGCAGCCTTGTCTTGTCCCTGATTTCAGTGGGATTGATTTAAGTTTCTCTCCATTGAGTTTGATGTTAGGCTTTCTCTATATTGCCTTTACTATGTTTAGATACGTGCCTTGTATTCCTGCTCTCTCCAAGACTTTAAACATGAATGGGTGTTGGACTTTGTCAAATGCTTTTTCAGCATCTAAGAAGATGATCATGTGGTTTTAATCCTTCAGTTTGTTTATGTGGTGGATTACATTGATGGATTTTCGTATGTTGAACCACCCTTCCATGCCTGGGATGAAGCCTACTTGGTCGTGGTGGATGATATCTTAGATGTGTTCTTGGATTTGGTTTGCAAGTATTTTATTAAGTATTTTTGCATCAATGTTCATAAGAGAGATAGGTCTGAAGTTCTCTTCTTTTGTTGGGTCTTTGTGTGGTTTAGGTATCAGGGTGACTGTTGCTTCATAGAATGAGTTTGGTAATGTACCTTCTCTTTCTATTTTGTGGAATAGTTTGAGGAGAATTGGTGTGAGCACTTCTTTGAAGGTCTGGTAGAATTCCTTGCTGAAACCATCTGGCCCAGGGCTTTTTTTGGAGGGAAGATTGTGAATGACTGCTTGAATTTCCTTGGGGGATATAGGGCTGTTCAGTCTTTCTACCTGATCTTGACTTAATGTTGGAAGATGGAATCTATCAAGAAAATTGTCCATTTCATTTAGGTTTTCAAATTTTGTGGCATATAGGCTTTTGTAGTTTGACCTAATGATTGTTTGAATTTCCTCTGTGTCTGTAGTTATGTCACCCTTTTCATCTCTGATTTTGCTGATTTGGAGAGATTCTCTCTGCTTTTTAGTTAGTTTGGCTAAGGGTTTGTCTATCTTGTTGATTTTCTCAAAGAACCAGCTTTTTGTTTCGTTGATTCTTTGAATAGTTTTATTTGTTTCTAATTGATTAATTTCAGCCCTGAGTTTGATTATTTACAGCCTTCTGCTCCTCTTGGGTGTATCTGCTTCTTTTTTTTTCTAGGGTTTTCACTTGGGCCATTAAGTTTTTTGTATGTGATGTTACGAATTTCTTCTTGCAGGCACTTAGTGCTATAAATTTTCCCCTGAGCACTGCTTTCAATGTGTCCCATAAATTTGGGTATGTTGTGCCTTCATTTTCATTGAATTCTAGGAAGTCTTTAATTTCTTTCTTTATTTCTTCCTTAACCCAGCTGTCGTTGAATAACAAGTTGTTCAGTTTCCATGTGTGTGTAGGCTGTTTGTTATTTCTGTTTTTGTTGAGGTCCAGCTTAAGTCCATGGTGGTCAGATAGGATACAAGGGATTATTTCAATGTTTTTGTATCTGTTGAGGCTTGCTTTATGACCAACTATATGGTCTATTTTGGAGAAGGTTCCATGCGGTGCCGAAAAGAAGGTATACACTTTTGAGTTTGGATGAAAAATCTGTAGACGTCTATTAGGTCCATTTGATTTAGGGTCTCTGTAAGTGTTTTTATTTCCCTATTTTTTTTCTGTCTAGTTGATCTGTCCCTTGGTGAGAGTGGAGTGTTGAAGTCTCCCACTATTAGTGTTTTAGGATCAATGTGTAATTTAAGCTTTAATATTGTTTCATTTACAAATGTAGGTGCTCTTGTATTTGGGGCATAGATATTCAAAATTGTGATGTCCTCTTGGTGGATTTTTCCTTTGATGAGAATATTGTGGCCGTCCTTATCTTTTTTGATTAACTTGGGTTGAAAGTCTATTTTATTAGATATTAGGATGGCTACTCCTGCTTGTTTTCCTGGACCATTTGCTTGAAAGACAGTTTTCCAGCCCTTTACTCTGAGGTATTGTTTATCTTTGTTGCATAGGTATGTTTCTTGGATGCAACAGAATGTTGGATCCTGTTTCCGCAACCATTCTGCTAGTCTGTGTCTTTTAATTGGGGAGTTGAGTCCGTTGATGTTGATAGAAACTAGTGACCAACAATTGTTACTTACTTTAGATGTGGTGTTGGTGGTGTCACTGAGTTTCATTGCTTGTCTTCTTTTTTGTTGTTGTTGTTGTGTAGTTATCTATTTCCTCTGTTTCCTTCGATGTAGTTGTTTTCTTTGGTTTGGAGTTTCCCTTCTAGTAACTTCTGTAGAGCTGGCTTACTATGTAGATATTTTTTAAATTTGGTTTTGTCTTGGAATATCTTGAATTCTCCGTCTATGTTGATTGAAAGTTTTGCTGGGTATAGTAGTCTGGGTTGGAATCTGTGGTCTCTTAAGGACTGTATGATTTCTGTCCAGGCCCTTCTGGCTTTCATAGTTTCTGTTGAGAAATCTGGTGTGATTCTGATAGGTCTACCTTCATATGTTACTTGTCCTTTTTCCCTTGCTGCTTTTAGAATTTTTTCTTTGTTTTGTAGGTTCAGTGTTTTGACTATGATGTGACGTGAAGAATTTCTTTTCTGGTCTAGTCTACTTGGTGTTCTGTAGGCCTCTTTATGTTTATTGCCATCTCCTTCTTTAAGTTGGGAAAGTTTTCTTCTATAATTTTCTTGAAAATGTTTTCCGGACCATTGAGCCTGATGTCTTCTTTTTCTTCTACTCCTATTATTCTTAGGTTTTGTCTTTTCATGGTGTCCTTGATTTCTTGGATGTTTTGTGTTTGGAACTTTTCTGATTTTATTTTTTCTTTGAGAGATGTGTCAATTTCCGCAAGTGTATCTTCGGCTCCTGAGATTCTTTCTTCCATCTCTTGTATTCTGTTGGTGATGCTTACCCTTGTAGTTCCTGATCTTTTCTCTATGTTCTCCAGCTCCTGGCTTTTCTCTATTTGTGTTTTCTTTATTGATTCTAAATCTGTTTTCATTTCTTGCACCATTTCCTTCATCTGTTTGAATGTGGACTCCTGCTTTTCAATGATAGCTTCTATTTTTTTGTCCGTTTCCTCTCTATGTATCACTAATTGTGCCTCTACTTCTTTGGGTATAATTGCCTGTATTTCTATGAGAGCTTTGTTTATTTCTTCTTTATTTGCCTTCATTTGTGTGGACATTTCTTTGAGAGCTTTGTGCATTTCTTCTCTGTTTGCCTCAATTTTTGTGGTCATTTCTCTGAGAGCACGATTTGTTTCCTCTTGGTTAGTCTCGATTTCTTTGGTTATTTCTCTGAGGGCTTTGTTCATTTAATCTTTATGGGCCTCTAATAGCTGGAAAAACATAGTTTTGAGGTCGTTTTCTTGTATATCTAGTGAATTGAATTGTCCATTGTTTTGTGGGGTTGCTGGTGAGGTCATTATGTCCTGATTTTTGTTGGGAGTGTTCTTACGTCTACCTCTAGCCATCTGGTTATTTATAATCCTCACTGGTTGTTCCTCGAGATTGTAGTTTGGGCTATGATCCTCTCTTTCTGTTTTCTGGACTGTTTTTTCAGGAAGATGAGAGAGGTTCACTGCTGGGAAACATGGTTGATCGCTGTTGTTTTAGGGCCCAGAATTCAGTCTCCTGTTCGCTGCACGAAGTGTGTTGTCCTGCTTCTCAGATACGCTGTTCTCCCAGTGCCGCCATCTTGGCCCCCTCGAAATTTTTCTTCTATGATTTACTTGAACACATTTTCTGGATCTTGGAGCCTGGAGTCTTCGTTTTCATCAGTTCCTAATATTCTTAGATTTTGTCTTTTCATGGCATCCTTGATTTCTTAGATATTTTGTTTTTGGGACTTTTCTGATTTTACTTTTTCTTTGAGAGAAGTATCAATTTCTGTGAGTGTATCTTCAGCTCCAAAGATTCTCTCTTCCATCTTTTCATTCTCGTGGTGATGCTTACCTTTGTGGTTCCTGATCTTTTCTCCAAGTTCTCTAGCTCCAGGGTTTTCTCAGTTTGTGTTTTGTTTATTGATTCTAATTCTGTTTTCATGCCTTGCACCATTTCCTTCACCTGTTTGAATGTGGATTCCTATCTCTCATGATGGTCTGTATATTTTTTTCATTTGCTCTCTATATGCCAGTAATTGTATCTCTACTTGTGCCTCCATTTGTTTGGATAAATTTCCCTGTTTTTCTTTGAGAACTTTGTTCATTTCCTCTTTCTTTGCATCTAGTTATGTGGCCAGTTTTTGAGAGTTGTTTGTTTCTTCTTTAACTGTCTGAATTTGCATGGCTATTGCTCTGAGAGAATTGTTTGTTTCCTCTTTATGAGCCTCAAATTATTGGGTAAGCATAGCTTTGAAGTCATTTCCTCTGCTTCTGATGAATTGGAGTATCCATTAATTTTGGGGGTTGCTGGTGAATCCATGATGTCCTGATTTATGTTGGATGTGTTCTTTCCCTTACCCCTGGCCATTGGCTTATCTGAAACCTTCCCTGTTTGTTTTTGGATTCTACATTTCAGACAGGTACTGTCTCTCTCTGGCATCTGGAGAGTTCTCCAGGAAGCTGAGAGAGGTCCCATGGCCTCAGTGTGTGCATTGGTGCACTAGGTGTACATGTGGGAAGAAATTATGCAGGCACAGAAGGGCAAATGGAGGCTGGTGAGCATGTGCGCACACGTGTGTGTTTGTGTAAGTGTGCATGGAAGTTTGTCTCAGGGGACAGATTGATAGAGAATGTTGAGTCCTTGAGTGCGTGGGAGGGGCTCTGCCTTGCATGCTTCTAAATGGTTATTTGTGCATGCACAATAATGTATATTTAGCAAGTGCTGGTGATGGTCGTGGCGCAATTTCCAGCATTAACTGACTTAACTCCTCATTTGGACCCACAGAGCAGGAGCTTCAATGTCCCAAGTGACCCTCTGTTTCCCGCAGTGGGTATGTGGGTGAGAGGGGTCAGATGCCTGGCTTCTATTTCAGAAGGACCCTGGATCTGGGGCTCTGCAGACACTCAAGTGTTCACTCACTCTCCAGAAGGTCACATCAGCAGGGATCAGAGTATCCGGGCTCTCTGTTTTCTGGTTTGGCCCTACTTGTTCTTATGGTCTGCCAGCTCAGTGCAGATGCAGCCTCCAGGTTAGGAAGTTGAGCTGCAACTGGAGACTCTGATGCCCATCCAGATGCCTCTGTAAAATCCTGGGTGCCTTCCACTGTGCTCTCCAGGCCTTCGAGGCCCTGCGCCTGGTGAGCCTAGCTTATATGGTGGGTTTGCTGGGCTTTGTTGGGTATACAAGGAATTATCTGTTTCTGAGGGTTTGGGCAAGCCATTCAGTCAGTGGCTGGATGACCCTGTGGAGCCAGTATGGTGGCTAGCATACCTGGGACCCTGGGAGGATGACACTGTGGTTCTGGACCTGCAGGGCAGGGGTTTCAATGTCCCAAGTGATCCTCTGTTTCCCACAGTGGGTATGTGGGTGGGAAGGGTCCGATGCTTGGCTTCTATTTTAGAAGGACCCTGGGTCTGGGGTTCTGTAGATACTCAAGGGCACACTCACTCTCAAGCATGTCACATCAGCAGGAATGGGGTATCCAGGCTCTCTGCTCTTTCGTTTGCTCCTGATTGGTCTGCAGGAGGACTGATGCACTCTGCCAGCTCATTGCTGCTGTAGCCACCAGGTTAGGAAGTCCAGCTGCATCTGGTGGCTGGGATGCCAGTCCAGATGCCTTCTGGGAAGTCCTGGGGACCCTCCAATGTGCTCTCCAGCCTGGGAGGCCCAGCGCCTGGTACGCCTAACTTGTATGTCGGGTCTGCTGGGCTTTGGTGGGTATATAGCATATTATCTGTCACTGAGGGTTTGGGTGGGCCATTCAGTCAGTGGCAGAGAGACCCTGCAGAGCCAGTATGGTGGCTAGCAGACCTGGGACCCTGGGAGGATGGTGCTGCAGGTCTGGGACTCCAAGACCCGGTACAGTTGGCAGTTACTGCTAAGGGGTTAGGAGCTCTGCCTCAGCCACTGCAGACCCCAGCGTTGAGCTTTGAGCTGAAAATCTTGGTGAGCCAGCTGTGCCAAGGAGGAGGGAGGTCTGAGAAAGGGGAGTGCAGAGAGATCAAAGGATCATTTCTCTCCTTCCCCAAACAAGTCCACAGGTGCCCTGAGACCAAAGTTCTTACCTTGGCAATGTTCCCTGTGTCATTTAGAAAGCCTGTCCATCGTATCCCTGGTTTCAGGAGTCCTTCCACTCACAATCTCAGGAGTTCAGCTCTTACACAGCTCAGAGACTTTTTGTGCTAGTCACCATCTTGGCTCCACCCCCTTTTTAAAATTTTAATCACATTTCATTCACTTGTATCCCAGCCGTAGATCCCTCTCTCTTTTCTTCCCACTCCCTCCCTCCCTCCCTCATCTCCTCCCTGTCCCCTTCAGAGTCCACTGATAGGATAGGTCCTCCTCCCCTTTCATGTGACCCTAGCTCATCAGTTATCTTCAGGACTGGCTGCAATGTCCTTATCTGTGGCCTAGCAAGGCTAGTCCTCCCTCGAGGGGCAGGGGAAACTATGTTTATCCTAAGTAGTATGTTTTGACATCAGTGTTCTTTTAGATTCTGCATGACATCTGTCCAAACTCTTCTGGATTTCATGGTTTCTGTTGAGAACTCTGGTGAGATACTGATAGGTCTACCTTTGTATGTTACTTGGCCTTTTTGCCTTGCTGCTTTTAATATTTATTATTTATTCTGCAGATTTAGTGTTTGGGATATTATGTGACCAGAGGAGTTTCTTTTCTGGTCTAGACTCTTTGGGGTTTTTTTGTAGGCCTCTTGTATGTTTATGGACATCTATCTCTTTCTTTACATTGAGATAATTATCTTCTATATTTTTTTTTGAAAGCATTTTCTGGACCTTGGAGACCAGAATCTTTGTTTTTGTCTCTTCTTATTATTCTTAGATTTCATCTTTTCATGGCTTCCTTGATTTCTTGGATGTTTTGTGTTGGCAACTTTTCTAATTTATTTTTTTTCTTTGAGAGATATATCAATTACTTCAATTGGATCTTCAGTGCCTGAGATTCTTTCTTCCATCTCTTATAATTTGTTGGTGATGTTTACCCTTGAGGTTCCTTATCTTTTCCCATGTTCTCCAGCTCCAGGTTTTTCTTTATTTGTGTTTCCTTTATTGATTCTAATTCTGTTTTCATGGCTTGCACCATTTCCTTCATCTGTCTGAATGAGGATTCCTGTCTTTCCATGATAGCTTGTATTTTTTTTATTCATTTCCTCTTTATGTGCCTCTATTTGTATGGCTATATTTGCCTGTATATCTTTGAGAGTTTTGTTTGTTTCCTCTTTTTGTGCCTCTGATAATTTCATAAGCATAGTTTTGAAATCATTTTCCTGTGTTTCCGATGAATTAAAATATCCATTGATTTTGTGGGTTGCTAGTGATACTATGATGTCCTTTGTTGGATGTGTTCTTTTGCCTGCCTCTAGACATGTGATAGTCAGTAGCCTTAGATTTTTGTTGCTAGAAGAATAAAGAATTGTTTACAAAGTTATATTTTTGTCAGCTAGATGTTTTCAAAATGTATTTTAATGGTGATAATTCATTTATAAATCTATTATATTGAAAAGACAGTAAAAAGTATAGAGAAAATTGGTAACTGGATTAATAATTTAGAAGAATGCAGAGAGATCATAATATCCAAGGTTCTTAAAATGCTTAAAATGATTGTATTTGTCTTAGTTTTTAAAGAACTAGAAACTTAACTACTTAACTACGCATGGTGATGCACACCAGTAATCACAGCAAGAAAACTATGATTAAGAGGCCAGTCTATCCTTGTCTCAGTCAAATAAAAGAAGACTGTAAAAACATACATTGAAATAATGGGCAATTTCAATTTAAGAAACAAAGCAGTCATAGACATTGTCAAATTTTAAAGGAATAGTGAAAAGGACTCTGGATTGAAGAAAGTTAAGAAAACATAATCATCTCCCTCTGACTTAACCAGAAGTGTTTTTTTTTTTTTTTTTTTTGAAAAGCAGTAGATAGCCAGGCTATCTATGTGTATAAGGATAAGATTTAGAATGCATTAATAAATTATCCTAATTTCTTTCTTGGGCCTTTTGTCTTTTATATACAGGAGGGCTTCTGAGTCATAATAGCCAGAACCTGGAAACAACCAAGATATCCCTCAGTTGAGGAATGGATACAGAAATTGTGGTACTTTTACACAATTGAATACTACTCAGCAATTAAAAACAAGGAAATCATGAAATTTGCAGGCAAATGGTAGAACCTTGAAAAAATCATCCTGAGTGTGGTATTCCAAAAGCAGAAAGACACACATGGTATATACTCACTTATATAGACCTATAAGATAGTATAAACATACTGAAATTTATACACCTAAAGAAGATTAACAAGAAAGAGGACCCAGGGTAAGATATTTAATCCTCACTTAGAAAGACAAATGGAATGGACATTGGATGTAGGAGAAAACAAGTAACAGGACAGGAGCCTACCATGGAGGGCCTCTGACTCTACCTAGCAGTGTATCAAAGCAGATACTAATATTCATAATCAAACCTTTGTCAGAGTGCAGGGAAACATAAGAAAGGAGAGTTAATATGACCTGAAGAGGACAGGAGCTCTACAAGGACCAAATATATCTGAGCACAGGGATCTTTTATGAGACTGTTTCTCCAACCAACATCCATGTATGGATATAACTTAGAATCTCTGCTTGGATGTAGCCCATGGTAGCTCAGTATCCAAGGGGGTCAGAATAGTCAAAGACTATTTCTGACATGAAGTCAATGGCAGGCTCTTTGACCACCACTCCCCATACCCCCCAAGGGAGTAGTAGCCCTACTAGGCCACAGAGGAGGACTTTGCAGCCAGTCCTGAAGATACCTGATAAACCAGGGTCAGGTGAAAGGGAAGGAGGTCTTCCCCTATCAGTGGACTTGGAAAGGGGCAGTGAGAAGTTGAGGGAGGGAAGGTGGGATTGGGAGGGAATGTGGGAGTGGGATACAACTGGGATACAAAGTTAATAAACTGCAACTAATATTAAAAAAAGAAAAAAAGAAATTATCCTTCTCTAATAAAGTACATACACACACATATATATACTTTATATGCTTTATATATAATTCATTTATATGTATATATCTATATATGTATATCTATGATGTTAAGCCACTTGAGATGCCAATGCTTCCAACCACATGATCCACAAACTAACAAAATTCCCAGTACCAGACATGAGTAACCTTCATTGAAAGAGTTGGTAATGGCAGTCCAGTTGACTCTTCAAATGATATAAATTATCATTGTAGCCCTTGTTTGCTTCTATGATGATTCAAACTAGATATGAAATGAAAGTATTTTTCCTGCAGTGTAGTTTCCATGATACTTGAAAATACTATGCAAACTTCCAAGCATAACTAACAATTAATAATCATACTCATGAGCCACAACAATCATGGCAAAATGTGCATGAAGGTACAAGAAGTGTCACTGACATGTTGTTGGCAAGCACCAGCTATTTAATGATACTTAACTTTCTTTTGAAAGGAAGATAATTCATGCCTCGTATTGGAAACCTAGTCAGCTCCCAAGGACCAGTGAAGCCATAAACTCTAGGTAGACTAGCTTTCTTCTGAACCTATAAAAATTTACCATTTGATTTCACTTTAAAAAAATATAATTTGGGTATGTAACATTAGTACTGTATTTTTTATAGCATGAGTGAGACCTATGTATAGCACAGCAGAAAGAAAAGAAAGATGTGAAAGTCCAAATAAATGAAAGAACAAAAGATGAAGGAAATGAATGTACATGTCAGAATTGTGTTCTCTTACAGTTCTGAGGACAAAAAGTGTTTCTGAGAGCAACTCAATGCTTTGTCTCTGATCATTTGGGGAACATTCAAATACTATATCATAACTGTGTAGCTCCAATCACTGCTTCATGGTTGTGCTGGTTTGAATAAAAATGGCACCCTTCCATCCATAGGTAGGGACACTATTAGGATCTGTGCCCTTAATGAATAGGTGTCACCTTGTTGGAGGAAGTATGTCACTGGGGTAGTGTGTAGTTTTGACTATCTCCTTCTGCTGACTGCTAATCCAGATACAGAATTTCTGAGCTCCTTCTAAAGCACCAGGTATGCCTGCCAGCTGACGTGACTATAATGAGTTAATCCTCTGAAAATGTAACCTGCCACAATTAAGTGTGTTTCTTATTAAGAGTCACAGTGGTTGTGGTATTTGTTCATAACAATAGAAAACCTAACTAAATCAATGATCAAAAAAAAAAACACAACAAAAACTAACTAAACAAACAAATAAAATAGTTGATCTTGTTTGTCTACAATATCTAAGTCATAATATCCTACTAAAAATACACCACTCTGGATACAAGACACAGAAAAAAACAATCTTGAACTAACCATGAAAACCTTTTCCCTGCAGGCTAGATTTCACAGTACCGAATGGTGCTATGAGGTCTTTTGGGGTCGATGAGACAACAATGATCTTACCCAATACTGAACCCTTCCTGCCACAACACTGAACTGCTGGCACAAAGTGTCCACTTCTGCAATAATGACATGAAGATTGTGAGTGTAACCAAGCTCTTTCTGATCAGACAGGCATGAGGCTTGCTCTGTGAGAAGGATTTCAAACATGATACTGTAATCCTGATTTTGAAGCTCTTGACTGGGAACAACAAAGGCCCTGGTGGTGGAGGAGGCTATTACTGTTTTTGCTAAATTATCATACTGAACAACTGTATTTTAAAATTTTATGTTTATACCAATAGACCTGGGATGCTTTCAGTCTTGCTCAGAGAAGCTTCTGTTTGCAATGAGTTGTGTCTAATGAAGAGAGTCATAACTATTCAAAGTACTGCTATAAATAACTCTGTGTGCTCAGTCATAGGTGGATCAGTTGCATAAACTTTCTACCACCGAAGGCTCAGGCAATTTTCAGAACAAATGGTGGTAATAATATAAGATCCAGCTTTTGGGGAGGGAGGGGAGCTGTGAAATATTGTCTTCCAGACATGACATGACATGACATGACATGACATGTACACAAGTCAACTCATATAAGCCCTGATTTTTTGTTTTGTTTTGTTATGCACAAAGCCCATACAAAATCAAGACAGTCAATATTCTAACGTGACTATGGGACTGGGCTGCTGATACGCTAAAAAGATGGGAAGAGCTATTGACAGCTAATGGCTGTCATCGCTCTTGAGTATTTGCCCACCAATAGGTTTCTCAAGCAGCAGTGAATAGCCACAAACTCTTATGAGTCTGAACATCAGTAGTTAGATTCAGGTTTGTTAACCAAAATAAATAGATAGATAGATAGATAGATAGATAGATAGATAGATAGATAGATAGATAGATAGATAGATAAGATAGATGGATGGATGGATGGATAGATAGATAGATGGATGGATAGATAGGTAGGTAGACAAATAAGACATGGATCTAAGAGGGAGATGGGATGAAACAGTAGGGGGAGCTCTAGGAAGTTTGTGGTGAATGTGTAAGATTAATACATATTGTACAAATACATGGAACTGTCAAAGAATAATGAAGACATAAAAAATAAATGAAATGAAGACTGAGAAACTTGCTCAATTACATGCATAAGACAGACTGTATGTACACATATGTAAAAGATGTACAGCTTGTTCCTCATGTGGGACCTCTAACAGCAGAAGAAGGGGCTGTTTCTGACTCTGTTGCCTGATTTCCTTTCCTCTTACTGGGCTGGCTTTTCTGGTCTCAATAGAAAAAGATGCTCCCAGTCCTACTCCAACTTGACATGTCAAGGAGGGTTGATATTGATGAGAGATCCCCCATTGTTTGAGGAGAAAAAAGTGGCATAGGGGGAAGCGATGGTTATGTAGGGATAGGGAGAAAGAGGGATTGGAAGCTCCTACTAGGATGTAAAGTAAATTAATCAATTAATAAATACAAAGAGAAAATTTGCTCAATTAAAAACAGAATTTTAGAATAGTATATACTCCTTAAACTGCTTGAACAATATATATTTAAACAGCATTCTGAGTTGATATGGGCATTTTAGCAGTTCCAGAATCCGTAAGCTGTATTAGCTAGTCTTTTCATTTAGTGCACAAATAAATAAGCTGTAGGACTAAGAACAACACAATTTTCATATCAAACTAAAAATGAATAAGGAAATAAATGTAATTAATCATGGTAGACTAAAAAATAAAAGGCAAAATATTCTACCCCTTTGAACATATTTGTATTTTATATCAAACTTGAGAAAGACTTAAGTTAAGAAACTGTTAAAGAGAATAAAATAAACAAAGATAGCCATCAATTTAAAAAACATTTTATTCTCAAATGTACCTGTATTTCATTAATCTATTTTTCCAAACTTTTCCCATAATTTACAGATTTTGAAATTTGTCTTTGTGATAATTTAATAACAATAATTTCCAATTCTTTCAAATTAAGAAAACCAAGTCTAATCAAAGAACCTATGCTTCCAACTGCATTTTGAAAGCAGAAAGCCATGATAAAATAATTAAATCACAACTTTATGGTAATGGAGCCAGAAGTCTTTGGTGTAGTAGTGCTAATAATAAAACTGGAAGCAATTTAGCCCTCAATGTCATGCAATGACCTCTAGCATTGATTTTAATTTACTGAGGGTATATTAATGTGTCATTTTATTGAGTCTAGGATATACCAGATTTATTTCACTAGAAATACAACTGAATGTTTTGTAATGTAACTGAACTATGGTTTTAAGATACTAAATTATTTAGTGTCTATTTACTTTAAGAAATGCTATTAGAATTTGATATTTGAGGCTACTTTATATATAAAGTCAGTATTACCTAACTTCTGACAATCCTACTCCAACTGGCCAAATAAATTATTTTACTCTATTACTGTGTTAGAATTTCCAATGTGATGATAAGGCAGGTGTGCTGCTTAGCTTGTTGCTAATTCGCACTAGCTAAAGTCATTTCTGAAGAGAGGAATTTCCTCCATCAGACTGGCCTTTTGGCATATCTGTGAGGCATTTTCTTGACTTATGATTAACATGATTTACCCACCCCACTGTGGATAAAACCACTCATCTGCAAGTTGCTGAAGGCTGTATATGAAAGCAAAATAAACAAGTCACGGGAAGCAAGCCAGTAAGGAGATTTCCTCCATGGCTCGTGCCTCTGCTCCTATTTGATTTCCTGCACGAGCTTCCCTCAGTAATGAACTGAGATCAGGACATATAAGCCAAATGAATCCATTCCATCCCAATTTGGTTTGGATCAGTCACAGCAAGAGAAAAGACACTGGAAAGCGATTGTGTAAATCATCATTTCATCTTCACAAAATAAGAGCAGAAGTTCAGCTTGGATATCCTGATATTCAGTAAAAATGAGCAACATTATTTATATTCATGAATACTAGCTACAAATACAGTCTTGTATATGAATTTACATCTCTATAGAACTGATATAATCCATCAACTTTTAGAGAAAGTATGTCTTTCTCATTATTTTTTCTAGAATGAAGGAGCCAAATAGCTTTGTTCACAACTACATAACGGGATAAAAATTATCATTAGATAATCACTTTGGTACCTAAACCTCACAAAGACTCAACAAAGAAAGAGAATTTCAGGCCAATCTCCCTTATGAACATTGATGCAAAAATACTTAACAAAATACTTGCAAACTGAATCCAAGAACACATCAAAGATATCATCCACCATGACCAAGTAGGCTTCATCCCAGGCATGCAAGGGTGGTTCAACATACAGAAATCCATCAATGTAATCCACCACATAAACAAACTGAAGGATTAAAACCACATGATCATCTCCTTAGACGGTGAAAAAGCATTTGACAAAGTCCAACACCCATTCATGTTTAAAGTCTTGGAGAGAGCAGGAATACAAGGCACGTATCTAAACATAGTAAAGGCAATATAGAGCAAGCCTAACATCAAACTCAATGGAGAGAAACTTAAATCAATCCCACTGAAATCAGGGACAAGACAAGGCTGCCCACTCTCTCCCTACCTCTTCAACATAGTACTTGAAGTCCTAGCCAGAGAAATAAGACAACTAAAGGAGATCAAGGGGATACAAATCAGAAAGGAAGAGGTCAAAGTGTCACTATTCGCAGATGATATGATAGTATATATGAGCAACCCCAAAAATTCGACCAGAGAACTCCTCCAGCTGATAAACACCTTCAGCAAAGTGGCAGGATACAAAATCAACTCAAAAAAATCAGAAGCCCTCCTGTATACCAAAGACAAAAGGGCCGAGAAAGAAATTAGGGAAACAACACCCTTCACAATAGCCACTAATAACATAAAGTACCTTGGGGTGACACTAACCAAGCAAGTGAAAGACCTGTTTGAGAAAAACTTCAAGTCTCTGAAGAAAGAAATTGAAGAAGATCTCAGAAGATGGAAAGATCTCCCGTGCTCATGGATTGGTAGGATTAACATTGTGAAAATGGCCATCCAGCCAAAAGCAATCTACAGATTCAATGCAATTCCCATCAAAATACCAACTCAATTCTTTACAGACCTTGAAAAAAAGATTCTCAGCTTCATATGGAGAAACAAACAAACAAACAAAAAAAAACCCAGAATCTCCAAAACAATCCTGTATGACAACAGATCATCTGGAGGTATCTCCATCCCCGATGTCAACTTGTACTACAGAGCAATAGTAAAAAAAAAAAAAAAAAAAAAACTGCATGGTATTGGCATAAAAACAGAAAGGAGAATCAATGGAACCACATAGAAGACCCAGAAATAAACCCACACACCTATGAATACTCGATTTTTTACAGAGAAGCCAAAACCATTCAATGGATAAAAGACAGCAGTCTACCTCAGAAGGCATCTGAAAGACTCTACCTAGCACTGTATCAAAATAGATACTAAGACTCATAACCAAACCCTCGGCAGAGTTCAGGGAATCATATGAAAGAAGGGGAGTTTGATGTGGAAAGGACAGGAGCTCCACAAGGAACAAACATATCTGGGCACAGGGTCTTTTCTGAGATGGACACTCAACCAAAGACCATGAGAGGATAAAACCTCTAACCTCTGCTCGGATGTGACCCATGATAGCTCAGTAATCAATTGTTTTCCCATAGTAAGGGGAACAAGGACTATTTCTAACAGGAACTCAATGACTGGCTCTTTGACCTCCCCACCTCCCAAGGGAGGAGCAGTACTGTTAGGTCACAGAGGAGGACTTTGCAGCCAGTCCTGAAAATACCTGACAAAACATAGTCATATGAAAGGGGAGGAGGTCCTCCCCTACCAGTGGACTTGGAAAGGGGCAGGGAGGAGATGAGGGAAGGAGGGTGGGACTGGGGAGGGAATGAGGGATACAGCTGGGATACAGAATTAACAAAATGTAACTAATGAGAAAAATAAAACTTAAAAAAGAAAGGATAGGTTTGGCTTTGGCCTGTGTTCTGGGAATAGGAGTCATTGAGGCCATTGAACAGCTCATGTTCAGCTCATGGAAATGTCGTTCTCTTATTTGTTAAAACCATACACACAGTTCTCTACTGCTTCCTGTGTTAACTAGTAATATTTTCTGGGGTGGGAGATGTGTGTCATTGTTTTAATGGCTGCAACAGATTGAATTGTATCGCTGCAAAATTCCCGTATTGAAGCTTTAACTCTCCTGTGACCATGAAAAATGGGGCCCAAAGGTGGAATCCTGATCCTGTAGAACTGTTGTCTTTATATGATGATTAAAAGAAAGAATAAACAAAAAAAAAAAAAGACAGCATCTTCAACAAATGGTGCTGGTCCAACTGGATGTCCACATGCATAAAAATGAAAATAGATCCATAATTATTCCCCTGCACAAAACTAAAGTCCAAGTGTATCAAAGACCTCAACATAAAACCAGATACTCTAAATCTTTTGGAAGAAAAAGTGAGGAACAGCCTAGAACTCATTGGCACAGGAGAAAACTTCCTGAACAGAACACCAACAGCACAGGCTCTAAGAGCAACAATCAATAAATGGGACCTCATGAAACTGAAAAGCTTCTGTAAAGCAAAGGACACTGTCATCAAAACAAAACGACTGCCTACAGATTGGGAAAGAATCTTCATTACTCCTTTATCTGACAGAGGACTAATATCGAGTATATACAAAGAACTAAAGAAGCTGAAAAGCAGGAAACCAAGTAATCCAATTAAAAAAATGGGGAACAGAGCTAAACAGAGAATTCTCGACAGAGGAATATCAAATGGCAGAGAAACACTTAAAGAAATGCTCAATCTCATTAGCCATCAAGGAAATGCAAATCAAAACGACACTGAGATTTCAGCTTACACCCATCAAAATGGCCAAGATGAAAAACTCAAGGGACAACACTTCCTGGAGAGGTTGTGGAGAAAGGGGAACCCTCCTCTACTGCTGGTGGGAATGTAAACTGGTACAATCACTTTGGAAATCTATCTGGTGCTTTCTCAGATAATTAGGAATAGTGCTTCCCCAAGACCCAGCTATACCACTGCTAGGTATATACCCAAACTTTGCTCAAGTACACAAAAGGGATACTTGCTCAACCATGTTTATAGCAGCTTTATTTGTAATAGCCAGAACCTGGAAACAACCCAGATGTCCATCAATGGAGGAATGTGTACAGAAATTGTGGTATTTTTATACAATGGAATACTACTCAGCAATCAAAAAGGAGGAAATCATGAAATTTGCAGGCAAATGGTGGGATCTAGAAAAGATCATCCTGAGTGAAATATCCCAGGAGGAGAAAGACAAACACGGTATATACTCACTTATATCGACCTATAAGATATGATAAACTTAATGAAATCTGTACACCTAAAAAAGATAATCAAGAGAGCAGACATGGGGTAAGATGATCAATCCTCATTTAGAAAGACAGACGGGATGTACATTGAACATATGACCGGAGTCTACTGAGCGCATCTGAAAGACTCTAACTAGCAGTATTTTCAAAGCAGATACAAAGACTCATGACCTTCGGCAGAGTACAGGTAATCATATGAAAGAAGGGGAGTTAGTATGATGGGGAAAGGATAGGTGCTCCACAAGGACCAAATATATCCGGGCACAGGGTCTTTTCTGAGACTGACATTCAACCAAGGACCATGTATGGATAAAACCTAGAACCTCTGCTCAGATGTAGCCTGTGGTAGCTCAGTAACCAATTGGTTTCCCATAGTGAGGGGAACAAGGACTATTTCTAACAGGAACTCAATGACTGGCTCTTTGACCTCCCCAACCCCCAAGGGAGGAGCAGTCTTGTTAGGCCACAGAGGCGGGCTTTGCAGCCAGTACTGAAGATACCTGATAAAACAGGATCTGATGAATTGTGAGGAGGTCCCCCCCTATCAGTGGACTTGGCAAGGGGCACGGTGGAGTTGAGGGAGTGAGGGTGGGATTGGGAGGGAATGAGGGAGCAGGATACGGCTGGGATACAGAGTTAATAAAATGTAACTGATAAGAAAAAAAAGAGAGTTTTGCATGCCAGAAAAATTTCTAATCCCTAAGTTATGATTACAAAAAGAGAAGAAAACATCAGCCAAGGCATAGAAAGTATCTTCAGTAAAAATATTGAAGAAAATTTCCAAAAGCTAATAAAACTGATTCCTAAAGAAGTTATGAGTGAATTACATAATGCCAATTACACAAGACTAGAAAATAATTTCTCCAGAATCTATCATCAGGATCTATTCTGTATAAGCAGCTCTTTAGGAAAGTGGGCCTTCTAGAAGGTGATTCGGCATTTTGCATCTGTACTGTGATGCAGTCCCAGAAATGCTTCTAGACTCTGACATGATGTCAAGAGCTATTTGTTTAGGGAAGTTCAGTAGGTGCAAGAGTTCTCTGAAAGGTAATCTGGTATTATGCTAGGTCTGTTACGTGATTCACCCCAGCATTTAGTCCAACCTCTGACAACCCAATCAATTTTTGCACTGCTGCATCTTTCTAAAATCTGATATGGTGTGAGTTGTTGCTTACTAGGTATTTACCCATTCTGATTGAAAAAAACTTCCTAAATGTTGTTATTGAAGATGCAATGCTGTGTAGATGGATTAGTTCTTAATTATGGAATTCCTGATTTGATTCAAACAATTTTAAAGTTATATTGCTTTAGAAGTTCGAAAACAATTTTAGCAAGTTTATGGCTGCAATAAATACATTTGTGCACTAGGAGACTGGTATGAGTCATATTTGTCACCTCAGATAGCCTTTACTCCAGATACCATGATTCCTGGTATACAACATAAATATAGGTATGTTGGTTTATACTTTCCATGAACGCAAAATATAATGGGCTACCATGAAATGTCTAAATTAAGAACAAATATTGAGGTCTTGAAATACAAACTATACTGTTGTAAATTCTCATAACTTGTCAAGTAATAGCAAAATATATTGTCATTTTAAATTAAGTTTGTTTGTTAGAATGAAAGACAGAGAAAATTATTGTCCTGAACTTGTTGTAAAATAGAGATAGCTGAAAAGGTGTAGCCAGGTCAGTCCTAATTGAAAAGACATATTCTTGTAACTTTTAGACCCTTTTCAACCTTTGTCATTCTTAACTCACTATGAATGAATGTAATGGATACATAGAAAATAAATGTTTAGTTTTAAAATATGTAAAAAAAAATTTTCAATTGTACAACCCAGCTTAAGTACAGAACATTTGAGGTTCAGAAGAGTTACCCTAGATCTAGCCTATATCTTCTGGTGGCAGCCTATATAAAGCACATGAAAGAAGAAAGCTTTTCCTTTTTGCCTGATCGCCTAAGTGTGTGCTGGAAGAGAATCTTGTCTCTAGCAGTCATAAATCTCAAAGTTGCAGAAAATCAAACTGATAAGTTTTGCTGAATTACAATGAAAATTCAAGTTCCAGCCTTGAAGGTTGTTGGTGGCTGAAATAATGACATTAATTGTTTAAAATGGAATTGTATGCTTAAGGGATTCAGAGTTCCTGGAGGAACCTATTGAGGATAAGAACTTTGAACCCTCCGGATCTCAAAGCTTGAGTTCACCTGAGGAAGAAGTGTCTCCACTTTTAGCAGAAGTTATACCAGAATCTTCTGAAATATTGCCTTTTTCAATTTTGAAAAAGAATAATTCTTTGTTGTCTGCTATAACAGTTAGTGACTTTCCCTGAAGGACATGCCAGGCAAGACAATTCTGATAACTCTCAAGGTTCACCAAGAATTGCCTCCAGACCTATAACCAGACTTAAAGCTAAGCAGATTCTTAGAGAAAAAAACAGAAAGTGTAGTTCATGAGGAAGTGCAATGCACCACTAAATGCTTAATGAGTTTACTAATTCATTCAAGCAGAAACCTGAAGAATACATATGGGAATTTATTTTAAGAGAGTGAGTGAATAGTGGAAGCAATATAAAACTGGTTCAGGCTGAGTTTATTGATATCAGTCCACTGAGTGGAGATTCTAGGTTTAAAATAGAAGCTCACACAGGTTTAAAAGGTGCCAGAAGTTTGTATGAATGTTTGGTTGAAATATTTAATAAAAGATGGCCTACTGAAAAGGAGATAGAGATATCTAATATACCTTACTGCAGTGTTGAGGAAGGGATTTTAAGACTCAGGGAAATTTCAGTGCTAGAATGGAAATGCTATTTAAAACTTAATTCTCGAAGGGGAAGGGGCAAGATGGCAGCACCAGGAGGACTCTCATTCTGAGGAGCAGCACAGCAGGATTGGCACAGTGACCAGCAATCAGAACTCACGGCCATAAAACACAAGTGATTGTGTTTCACAGGTGAGAGGATACCCCATGGTGGGGGATTCAATCAGCTTTAACTCACGCAGCTAAACCTTGGAAGAGATCCCAGTTCCGCCAGGTGCTTGGTCGCCAGCCCAGAGCTACACGCCAGCGTGATCTGGTCACGGACCCAAACTGAACTGTGGGCCCATAACACCATAGAATGGATTTCCCAGTCGAGAGATAACCCCACGGAGCAGGAAACGATTGGGACCGACCTCAGGTTACCCAAACATCCCCTGGAAAAGACTCGGGTTCCGCGGGCACCCCAAGAGCCAGCCGGAATCCAGAGTCAGGATCCAGGCACCTGCACGGAGCCCTGCCTGTGCGCCTGACTCGCTGCCTCAGATAGAACTGTGGGCAGCAGGGCACCAGGCACCAGAGACTGCATTTCACTGGCAGGTGCAAACCCACAGGGAGGGAAACGGCTGGTCTTATCTCAGAGCACTCAGCCGACACCCCCACCCTGAAACGGTCTAGGGAAAATTATCCAGTTTAGGCAGCAGCCAAGGCTCCGAACGGCCAGAAAGGCAGAGCCACAAGCAGGTATCTGTGCCTGTGTGTTCTACTCTGCACCCCAGACAGAACAGCGGTCCCCAAAGCAAAGACTGGGTGTCTCTGGCAGGAGGAAACCCCCAGCGGAGGGGATCATCAGCTCTAACGCTTAGGACACCCAGCACCAAAACACTTTCTGGATTCACACAGACTTTAGGCTCTAATGCAGGAAGGAGCACTGTGCTCAGCCGCCATTATTGAGTTCCCCTAGGGCACTGGGATACATAGCTGCATCCTCAGACCTACAAAAGCCAGAGAGCCATTACAGCAGCCCTCAGATACTGTGCCAAGAATCAACCAGTTATCCCTAGCTAGACTGTCAAAACTCTGGGAATTCCTGGTCCTACAAGAGGGCTGTACCCACAGCGTCTGGACCAGAGAAGTGCCTTCAGCCGCCATCCCAGACAGGGACACACAGCTTCTGGTCCAGAGTGAGGCACCCAGCCTCCAGACCAGAACAGCAACCCCAGGCGCCAACTCAACCTAGGTGCACATTCTCCAGGTCCAGAGTGGAGCACTCAGCCTCTGGCCCAGAGACTTGCTGAGTGCAACTCTCACTTTCCCGGACAGAAGTGTGTGCCCCAGGATAACAGACTGAGTTTCCCTGTTGGGAGAAAAACCCACAACTAGGGAATCAACAGGTTCTTCAAGAGGACTGTACCTGGAAATTTAGTGAGCAGCAGCACACTAAATTTATAACAAGAAACCCAGCAGTGGGGCAGCTGTCTTGAGAACTTCTATGGGTAAGAGGAGATCCCCCCATGCCTAACATAGACCACAGCTACTACTCAGGGCTATAAACCTGAGGTGAGCAGTGGCACCTCCTGAGAAACACTGGCCATACAGTGACCATAACCAAAAAGCAGAGAAGGACTCCTTCAGGAAAAATCATCTTCCGGCCAAGGGAATACTCCCTACCTCAGGACTACAGGAAGCACAGAAACTAACAGCCAACACCTAAATCAGCCCAATGGGTAGAGCTCAGCATAAAAGCTCAACCAACAATAGACAGAGCAATATGGCATCTCCAGAACCCAGCTATCCAGGGGTGAACAGCCCTGGACAATGCAGCATAATAGAAAATCAAGAAGATGACCTTATATCTATGCTGATGAAGAGGATAATAGAGGAAACAAATAAAATACGTAAAGAATTAGAGGAAGATAAAACCAAACAGATCATGGCTATCCGTAAAGAAATGGAGGAAAATAAAGACAAGCAGATTATGGCCATCCATGAAGAAATACGGGAAGATGCAGCCAAACAGCTTGTGGCCTTCAGAAAAGAAATAATTAAATCACTGAAAGAAATAAAAGAGACAGAGTTGAAGGAACTAAGAGGAAAATACAAGCAGACAGGTGAAGGAAGTAAACAAAACAACTCAAGACCTGAAGATAGAACTAGAAAAATTAAAGAAAACAAAAATGGAGGAAATAATGGAGAGGAAGAATTTAGGGAAGAAAACAGGAACTACAAAGGTAAGCATAACCAACAGACTACAAGAAATGGAAGAAAGAATCTCAGGTGTAGAAGATACAATGGAAGAAATCGATTTATCTGTAAAAGAAAATGTTAAATCCAAAAAATTCCTGACACAGATCGTCCAAGAAATCCAAGACGATATGAAAAGACAAAACCTAAGAATAATAGGAATAGAGGAAAAAGAAGACTCCCCTTTCCAAGGCCCAGAAAATATTTTCAACAAAATCATTGAAGAAAATTTCCCCAAGTTAAAGGAGAAGTCAATAAGGATACATGAGGCCTACAGAACACCTAACAAATTTGACCAGAAAAGAAAATCCTCCCGCCACATAATAATCAAAACAGGAAGTATACAGAACAAAGAAAAAATACTAAAAGCTGCAAGGGAAAAAGGCCAAGTAACATATAATGGCAAACCCATTAGAATCACACCTGACTTTTCAACAGAAACTATGAAAGCCAGAAGGGCCTGGACAGATATCATGCAGACCCTAAGAGAACACAGATGTCAACCCAGGCTACTATACCCTGCAAAACTCTCAGTCCTCATAGAAGGAGAAAACAAGATATTCAATGACAAAAACAAATTTCAACAATACCTACACACAAATCCAGCATTACAGAAGACACTGGAAGGGAAAATACAACCCAAGAAAATTAGCTTCAGTTAAGAAAACATAGGAAATAATTAACCTTACTATAGTAAAACAAAAGCAACCAAGCACACAACCTTATGAACACAGCCAACATCAAAATCAAAGGATCTAACAGCCACTGGTCATTAATCTCTCTCAACATCAATGGACTCAACTATCCAGTAAAAAGACACAGATTAACAGAATTGATGTGTAAACAAAACCCAGCAATCTGTTGCATACAAGAAACACACCTAAGGCACAAAGATAGACATTACCTGAGGGTAAAAGGTTGCAAGATGACTTTCCAAGCAAATGGACCCAAGAAACAAGCAGGAGTAGCCATTCTAATATCTGATAAATTAAACTTTCCACCAAAATTAATAAAAAGAGATGAGAAAGGACACTTCATACTCATCAAGGGAAAATTCCACCAGGAAGTCATCACAATCCAGAACATCTATGCCCCAAATACAAGAGCACCCACATTTGTAAAAGAAACATTGATAAAATTTAAACCACATATAGATCCCCATACATTAATAGTGGGAGACTTCAACACCCCACTCTCAACAAAGAACAGGTCAACAAAACAGAAATTAAACAAAGAAACAATATCACTGACAGAGGTCATGAATCAAAAGGACCTCACAGACATTTACAGAATTTTACACCCAAACACAAAAGAATTTACCTTCTTCTCAGCACCTCATGGAACCTTCTCCAAAATAGACCATATACTTGGTCACAAAGCAAGCCTCAACAGATACAAGAAGACTGAAATAATCCCTTGTATTCTGTCTGATCACCATGGAATAAAGCTGGACTTCAACAACAACAGAAATAGCAAAACGCCTACACACACATGGAAACTAAACAACTTGTTACTAAATGACAGCTGGGTCAGGGAAGAAATAAAGAAAGAAATTAAACTATTCCTAGAACTCAATGAAAATGAAGACACAACATACCCAAACTTGTGGGACACAATGAAAGCAGTGCTAAGAGGAAAGTTCATAGCACTAAGTGCCCTCAAGAAGAAATTCGAGACAGCTCATTCAAGCAACTTAATGGCCCACTTAAAAACCCTAGAAAAAGAAGAAGCAGACACACCAAAAAGGAGTAGATGGCTGGAAATAATCAAACTCAGGGCTGAAATCAATCAATTAGAAACAAATAAAACAATTCAAAGAATCAATGAAACCAAGAGCTGGTTCTTTGAGAAAATCAACAAGATCGACAAACCCTTAGCCAAGCTAACTAAAAGGCAGAGAGATACCACCCAAATCAACAAATCAGAAATGAAAAGGGGGACATAACTGCAGACACTGAGGAAATCCAAACAATCATTAGGACTTACTTCAAAAGTCTATATGCCACAAAATTTGAAAATCTAAACGAAATGGACAATTTTCTTGATCGATTTGACTTACCAAAGCTGAATCAGGACCAGGTAAATCAATTAAAGAGTCCTATATCCCCCAAAGAAATAGAAGCAGTCATCAAAAGTCTCCCATCCAAAAAAAGCCCAGGACCAGATGGCCTCAGCGCAGAATTCTACCAGACATTCAAAGAAGAGCTAACTCCAATTCTCTTCAAACTATTCCACAAAATAGAAACAGAAGGAACATTACCAAACTCATTCTAAGAAGCCACAGTCACCTTGGTACCTAAACCTCACAAAGACTCAACAAAGAAAGAGAATTTCAGGCCAATCTCCCTTATGAACAATGATGCAAACATACTTAACAAAATACTTGCAAACCGAATACAAGAACACATCAAAGATATTATCCACTATGACCAAGTAGGCTTCATCCCAGGTATGCAGGGGTGGTTCAATATATGGAAATCCATCAATGTGATCCACCATATTAACAAACTGAAAGAAAAAAATACCACATGATAATCTCCCTAGATGCTGAAAAAACATTTGACAAAATCCAACATCCATTCATGTTTAAAGTACTGGAGAGATCAGGGATATAAGCACATATCTAAACATAGTAAAGGCGATATACAGCAAGCCTATAGCCAATATCAAACTGAACAGAGAGAAACTTAAAGCAATCCCACTGAATTCAGGGACAAGACAAGGCTGCCCACTCTCCATATCTCTTCAACATAGTGCTGGAAGTCCTTGCTAGAGCAATAAGACAGTTGATGGAGATCAAGGGGATACAGATGGGAAAGGAAGAAGTCAAATTATCACTATTTGCAGATGATATGATAGTATACATGGGTGACCCTAAAAATACTACCAGGGAAATTCTACAGCTGATAAACACCTTCAGCAAAGTGGCCAGATACAAAATTAACTCAAAAAAATCAGTAGCACTCCAGTATACAAAAGACAGAAGGGCTGAGAAAGAAATTAGAGAAACAACACCATTCACAATAGCCACGAATGACATAAAGTACCTCAGTGTAACCCTGACCAAGCAAGTCAAAGACTTGTATGAAAAAAATTTCAAGTCTCTGAAGAAAGAATTAGAGGAAGATATGAGAAGATGGAAAGATCTCCCTTGCTCATGGCTTGGCAGGATTAACATAGTAAAAATGGCCATCTTACCAAAAGCAATCTATATATTCAAGCAATTCCCATCAAATTGCAAACACAATTCTTTACAGACCTGGAAAGAAAAATTCTCAACTTCGTATGGAATATCAAGAAACCGAGAATTGCTAAAACAATCCTCTACAATAAAAAATCTTATGGAGGTATCTCCATCCCTGATCTCAAGCTGTACTATAGAGCAACAGTTTTAAAAACTGCATGGTACTGGCATAGAAACAGAATGGTGGATCAATGGAACTGAACAGAAGATGCAGAAATAAACCCACACACTTATGGACACCTGATTTTTGACAAATATGCCAAAACCATACAATGGAAAAAAGATAGCATCTTCAACAAATGGTGCTGGTCCAACTGGATGTCTACATGTAGAAAAATGAAAATAGATCCATACTTATCACCCTGCACAAAACTGAAGTCCAAGTGGATCAAAGACCTCAACATAAAACCAGACACATTAAATCGACTAGAAAAAAAGTGGGGAATACCCTAGAACTCCTTGTTACAGGAGAAAACTTCCTGAACAGAACACCAACAGCACAAGCTCTAAGAGCAACAATCAATAAATGGGACCTCATGAAATTGAAAAGTTTCTGTAAAGCAAAGGACACAGTCATCAAAACAAATCGACTGCCTACAGATTGGGAAAGAATCATCACCAACCTTTTATCTGACAGAGGACTCATATCCAATATATATAAAGAACTAAAGAAGCTGAAAAGCAACAAACCAAGTATTCCACTTTAAAAAATGGGGAACAGAGCTAAAGAGAGAATTCTCTGTACAGGAACATCAAATGGCAGAGAAGAACTTAAAGAAATGCTCAACCTCATTAGCCATTAGGGAAATGCAAATCAAAACAACCCTGAGATTTCACCTTACACCCATCAGAATGGCCAAGATGAAAAACTCAAGGGACAGCACATGCTGGAGAGGTTATGGAGAAAGGGGAACCCTTCTCCACTGCTGGTGGGAATGTAAACTTGTACAATCACTCTGGAAAGCAATCTGGCGCTTTCTCAGACAACTAGGAATAGTACTTCCTCAAGTTCCAACCATACCACTCCTAGGCATATACCCAAAAGAGGCTCAAGTACACAAAAAGGACATATGCTCAACCATGTTTGTAGCAGCTTTATTTGTAATAGCCAGGAGCTGGAAACAACCCAGATGCCCCTCAACTGAAGAATGGATGCAGAAATTGTGGTACATCTATACAATGGAGTATTACTCAGCAATGAAAAATAAGGAAATCATGAAATTTGCAGGTAAATGGTGGGACCTGGAAAGATCATCCTGAGTGAGTTGTCCCAGAAGCAAAAAGACACACACGGTATATACTCACTCATATAAACATACAACATAGAATAAACCCACTAAAATCTGTATATCAAACTAAGCAAAAGAGAGGACTCTAACTAAAATGTTCAATCCCCATCCTGAAAGGCAAAGAGGATGGACATCAGAAGAAAAAGAATATAGGAAACAACCTAGGAACCTGCTACAGAGGGCCTCTTAAACCCAGAAGAAAACAGGAAACAACCTTGAAACCTGCCACAGAGGGCCTCTGAAATCTTCTACAGTATAGACTGTCAAAGCAGATGCTGAGCCTGATGGCCAACTGATGGGCAGAGTGAATGGAATTTTATGTAAGAAGTGGGAAATAGTAAGAGCTGGAGGGGACAGGAACTCCACAAGCAGAGCAATAGAACAAGATAATTTGAACACAGGGAACTTCCCAGAGACTCATACTCCAACCAAGGACTATTCGTGGAGATAACCTAGAACTCCTGCACTGATGTAGCCCATGGCAGGTCAGTGTCCAAGTGGGTTACCTAGTAATGGGAAGAGGGACAGCCTCTGACATAATCTGATTGGCCTGCTCTTTGATCACCTCCCCCTGAGGGGGGGAGCAGCCTTACCAGGCCACAGTAGAGGACAATGCTGCCAATTTTGATGAGAACTGATAGACTAAGATCAGAAAGGAGAAGAGAACCTCCCCTATCAGTGGACTTGGGGAGTGGCATGCATGCAGAAAGGGGAGGAAGGGTGGGGTCGTGAGGGGAGGAGGGAGGGGCTTATGGGGGGATACAAAATGAATAAAGTGTAATTAATAAAAAATTTAAAAAAATAGAATAAAAAAAATCAACTCAGAAAGAAAAAAAAAACTTAATTCTCAACAATGGGAGGGCCCAGAAGTCATGCTTTTTACTAAAACTACAAAACAAAAAAGTGCTCATAGGGTCACCAGAACTTTAAAAAACTTTGTCATCACCCTTTTCCTTATACCAGACTTTAGGATTGGAAATGTTTGTTTGGATGGATGAATTAACTGTGACAGGTTTAATTTGACCGTGGAGTAGCAGTAGCCAGTTGGCAGCATTAAATTGCCAAAGGCAAGGTGATTGTAGTTATCACAGTGGGCAGGATAGAGAAAGCAATGTACCTACTGGCCTGACCCATAATGATCAGCACTGGCAAAGTGAATTTTATGATGGCATGACTCATATAGACCTTGGGTATAGGTTAATTAGTCATTGTGTCTCCAAGCCTAAAATAGATAAGAAGCTTACTATATTTTATTTGACCTATATAAATTGAAATATTCTGAAACAAATGAAATGTAAACTATACTTGACCAATTTTCAGACTTGAGGCAGTTTTCAGTCCCAGAACCCCTTAATGAAGGTAAGGCAAATTCCACCTGAGGAAAAACTTTGCTAAAGTACTTAAGAGTTTTACTGTTATTCTTTTCCCAGAAGGGCCTTTGGGTCTTTTACAAAGGTAGATGTACACTGGAAGAAAGGAAACAATCAGACTTTCCAAGTATATTGGATGCTGATTCAGATTGACAATATTACTAGGATACCAGAGACTCCAAGAAGCTTCGTGGCCTTCTGGTTAAAGTAGGGGCTTATGGCGGTTAGAGAATTACTGGAATTTTCACTGTAGTTCAACTCAAAGTAGGTCCTGTGTGTCTTCAAAGTAATCATGTGCTTATTTCCCCTGTACCATAATGTATAATTGGGATAGATATACTTACAGGTTAGCAGAATTTTCATACTTGTTCCCTGTGTTAGTATTTAGGCAGCCTGCTTCTGGGTTGCCTAGCAACCTATGATGTCATAATGTGTTGTCCACCAGTTAGCCATACCTAGCAGGTACAAGTAAGTTGCTCCTTAAAAAGATCCACCACTTTGTACTCTCTGGCCCTCTTGCCCTCTTACTTTCTCACTTTCCTGCTCTCTCCCCTTTCTCTGTTGGGGCAACCCCCTCACTTCCAACTATCATGCATCACTCTCTCCTCTCTCTTTCTCTCCATGTCCGTTTAATAAACCTCTTTCATATAAAATCTGTGTCCATCATTTCATTGGTCTTTATATTGGTACATTGGGCCAGGAAAGGCTCTCCTGGTAGCACTGGGTTTCACACCAGGAACCCTTAATTGGACCATGATGCCTGCAACAGATTTTTGTTCTGTTCTACCTATTGCTACACACCACTCAACCATATATGCCTTAAATCCTATACTTTCTCTCAACTATCTTGCCCTTACCACACACACCTGTCCCTATGCTCAAGGCCAGTCAGACTTGGCATCCTGCCATGTGCTCTAAACCCCCCTGGGACAAGGTAGACACTCATGCTGTGTCATCTTAATTTAGGACAATGAAGGGCAGTCACATTATTGGCAGCCATATTGGTTATACAAAAAACAAACAAACAAACAAAAAACAGCTGTGGTTTCCCCCTCTACCAGCTGCTTTTACTACTTTGTTTCTTTCTGTCCCACTGTTTTTGGAGATGCAAAACTATAGTCTCTTATAGACTCTAAAAAGCCATAGTGCCTTAATATTGCCTCCTGTTGCTATGCTACTTTTATATTGACTGTCCAGAGCTTTGATCTTTATTAATAGAACTCTGATTTATTAATCTGAGTCTAACACAAAAACATTCCACTCTACCACCCACTACCATAGTTTCAAGGTCAAATTTTTTAATCTCCCTTAATGTGTAATCATACTAAATGTTAAGATCAAGTGAGCTTTTGTCTCTTCTACTTTACAAAAGGCTTCTAAATAATGCTTATGCTCTTAACACAAATGTGTATGTCTACTGGTTTTTTCCATAATGTGTATTTCACTGCAAATTACAATTATGATGCTAACATGTCTAAAGTTTTATCTCTTTTGTGAAACTTAAAAGTAATTCTTGTAAACTGCAGGAAATTCACCTGAATCCACCTCTTAGGTGAATTGGGCTCCTGATAAGTAATGCACCTATTGCCTATCTCAGAGAGTGGAATTCTTCCACTTTGCCTGGTTTTGGGACTTCCCTCTCCTGGCTACTTGATTGCTACATTCCTATATCCAACACCAGGTAATTGGTGAGTCTTCTCCTCCTCTCGACCATGTAATCTCTATATTTTGTTGCCATTATTCCCTCCCTCTCTCTCTCTCTCTCTCTCTCTCTCTTGCTCTCTCTCTTTCTGTGTGTGTGTGTGTGTGTGTGTGTGTGTGTGTGTGTGTGTGTGTCTCACCCCTTTGCATGGCACCCAAGAGCTGCTTGCAATGTGCCTAAATTTATATACTTTATCTTGCCTTACATAAGAAGGAGCCTAAACTCCTCATTTTTTAATTATAGAAAAAAAGAGAAAAGATGATCAATCCAAGATGGCAGTAGAGAGAAGACACTGTGTCTGATGTGGTGGACATCAGTGACTGCACATCAACCAACAGAATGAACTTTGAGCACCTAAACACCAGTGATTTTGTTTTCCAGGTGAGAAGAGACCCCAAGGTGTGGGAAATAATCGGGTCCAATCTCAGGTAACCCAACTAAACCCCAGAAAAGTTCCTGGTTCCCTGCAGTCACTCAGTTGCAAGCCCAGAGTCACATGCCTGCGTGCTCTGATCACCATCCCATACTGAACTATGGGCCTGTCAAGAGACAACACATGCTGGAGAGGTTGTGAAGAAAGGGGAACCCTCCTCCACTGCTGGTGGGAATGTAAACTTGTACAACCACTCTGGAAAGCAATCTGGCGCTTTCTCAGACAACTAGGAATAGCGCTTTCTCAAGATCTAGCTATACTACTCCTAGGCATATTTCCAAAAGATTCTCAAGTACACAATAAAGACATTTGCTCAACCATGTTTGTAGTAGCCTTATTTGTAATAGCCAGAAGCTGGAAACAGCTCAGATGCTCCAAAGGTGAGGTATGGATGCACAAATTGTGGTATATCTACAGAGTGGAATATTACTCAGCAATAAAAAAACAAGGAAATCATGAAATTTGCAGAGAAATGGTGGGATCTGGAAAAGATCATCTTGCGTGAGCTGTCCCAGAAGCTGAAAGATGCACACAGTATATACTCACTCATACAGACATATAATATAGGATAAACCTACTAAAATCTGTACACCTAAAGAAACTAATGAAGAGAGAGGACTCTTGCTAAAATGCTCAATTCCTATCCAGAAAGGCAAAGAGGCTGGACATCAGAAAAAAGAAAAAAGAGGAAACAAGTCGGAGCCTGACACAGAGGACCTCTGAAAAGCTCTGCCCTGCAGACTATCAGTGCAGATGCTGAGACTTATGGGCAACCTTTGGGCAGAGTGCAGGGAAACTTAGGAAAGAAGTGGGAAAGAGTAAGATCTGGAGAGGACAGGAACTCCACAAGGAGAGCAACAGAACCAAAAAATCTGAGCACAAGAGTTTTTCCTGAGACTGATACTCCAACCAAGGACTATGCATGGAGATAACCCAAGACCCCTGCACAGATGTAGCCCATGGCAGTTCAGTGTCCAAGTGGGTTCCATTGTAATAGGAAGAGGGAGTGTCTATGACATGAACTGATTGGCCTGCTCTTTAATTACCTGCCCCTGAGGGAGAAGCAACATTACCAGGCCACAGAAGAAGACAATGCAGCCACTCCTGATGAGACCTAATTGACTAGGATCAGAAGGAAGGAAAAGAAGACCTCCCCTATCAGTGGACTTGGGGAGGTGCATGCATGCAGAGGGTGGAGGAAGGGAAGGATTGGGACAGGAGGAGGGAGGGAACCACAGGGGAGATACAAAGGGAATAACGTGTAATTAATAAAGAAAAAATGTAAAAATAAAAAAAGAAGACTCTCATCTACAAGACCCAGAAAATATTTTCAACAAAATCATAGAAGAAAATTTCCCCCACTTAAAGGAGGGGCCTGTCAGCATACCAGAGGCCTAGAGAACAACAAATAAATTAGACCAGAAAAGAAAATCCTCCCTCCACATAATAATCAAAATATTAAGTATACAAAACAAAGAAAAAAATACTAAAAGCTGCAAGGGAAAAAAGCCAAGTAACATATAATAGCAACCCAATCAGAATCATACTTTACTTCTCAGCAGAGACTATGAAAGCCAGAGGGCCTAGACAGATAACATGCAGACCCTAAGAGAACACAGCTGTCAGCCCAGGCTACTATACCCAGCAAAACTCTCAGTCATCATAGATGGAGAAAACAAGATATTCAAAGACAAAAGTAAATTTTAACAATACTTACCAACAAATCCAGCATTACATAAGATACTAGAAAGAAAAGTACAACCCAGGAAAGCTAACTACAGCCAGGTAAACACAGTAAATAAATAACCTCACTAGAGTAAAACTAAAAGTAATCAAGAACACAAAACACACAACCAAAACAAACACGAAAATCAAAGGATCTAATAGCCACTGGTCATTAATCTCTCTCAAAATCAATGGACATAACTCTCTAATAAAAAGGCACAGACTAACTGAATGGATGCTTAAACAATACCCAACAATTGGCTGCATACAGAAACACAGCTAAGTCACAAAGATAGACACTACCTTAGAGTAAAGGACTGGAAGACGATTTTCCAAGCAAAAGGACATGAGAAGCAAGCAGACATAGCTATTCTAATATCTAATAAAATAGTTTTTCAACCAAAAAAATCAAAAGAGATGGGGAATAACTTCATGCTCATCAAAGGAAACTTCCACCAAGAATACAGCACAATTCCGAGCATTTATGCCTCAAATACGAGGGCACCTACATTTGTAAATGAAAACTGTTTCAAGCTTAAATCACACATCATTCCCAACACCTTAATAGTGGGAGAGTTCAACATTCCACTCTCACCAAGGGACAGATCATCTAGAGAAAAGCTAAATAGGGAAATAATGGCAATTAATTAGGTCCAAAATCAAATGGACCTAATAGATGTCTACAGAACTTCTCACCCAAACTCAAAAGAGTATACCTTCTTTTCAGTGCCTCATGGAACCTTCTCAAAAATTGACCATATAGTTGGTCACAAAGCAAACCTCAATAGAAAGAAAAAGATAGAAAAAAAAATCTCTTGTATCCTATCTGACCAGAATAGACTAAAGCTGGATCGCAACAACAACAGGAATAGCAAAAAGCCTACACTCACATGGAAACTATACAACTTCCTAGTCAATGAAAGCTAGGTAAGGGAATAAATTAAAGACTTCCTATAATTCAATGAAAATGAAGGCACAGCATACCCAAACCTATGCGACACAATGAAAGCACTGGTAAGAGGAAATTCCATAGCACTAATTGCCTTCAAGAAGAAATTAGAAACATTTCATACAAGTAACTAAATGGCTCACCTGAAAGCCCTAGAGAAAAAAAGAAACAGAGAGAAAAGGAATAAACAGCTGGAAATAATCAAAATCATGGCTGAAATCAATAAATTAGAGGCAAATAAAACAATTCAAAGAATCAACAAAACCAAGAACTGGTTCTTCAAGAAAATCAATGAAATACACAAAAACTTATCCAAACTAACTTAAAGGAAGAAAGACACTATTCAAATCAGCAAAATCAGAAACAAAAAGGACAACATAACAACAGACACTGAGAAAATCCAAACAATCATTGGGTCTTACTTCAAAAGCCTATATGCCACAAAATTTGAAAATCTAAATGAAATAGAAATTTTCCTGGATCAATTCCACTTACCAAATCTGAATCAAGACAGATTAAATAAAATAAATAGTTTTATATCTCCTAAGGAAAGAGAAGCTGTCATTAAAATTCTCCCACCCATAAGAACCACAGGGCCAAATGGTTTCAGTCTAGAATTCCACCACACCTTCAAAATTTCCACAAAATAGAAACAGAATGAACATTACCAAACTCATGAAGCCACAGTCACCTTCATACCTAAACCTCATAAAGATGAAACAAAGAAAGAGTATTTTGGGCAAATATTCTTATGAACATTGATGCAAAAATACTCCCAAACTGAACCCAAGAACTCATCAAAGATAGTCATTCACTATGACCAAGTAGGCTTCATCCCACGTATGCAGGGGTGGTTCAATATACAGAAATCTATGAATGTAATCCACCATAAAAGCAAATAGAAAGAAAAAAAGTTAATATCCTTTGATGCTGAAAATGCATTTGACAATTTCCAACACCCTTTCATGTTTAAAGAGAGATCAGGGATACTAAGCAATTACATAAACAAAGTAAAGGCAATATACAGCAAGACTATAGCCAACATCAAACTAAACAGAGATATACTTAAATCAATCTCAATAAAATTAGAGACAAGGCCAGGCTTCTCACTCTCTCTATATCTCTTCCACATGGTTCTTAAAGTCCTTGCTAGAACAATAAGACAAATAAAGGAGAGCAAGGGGATTCATTTTGGAAAGGAAGAAGTAAATGTATCACTATTTGCAGATGATATGATAATATACATGAGTGACCCAAAAATTCTACCAGGGAATTCCTACAGCTGATAAACACCTTCATCAAACTGGCTGGATACAAAATTAAGTTAAAAAAATCAGTAGCCCTCCTGTATACAGAAGAAAAATGGGCTGAGAAAGAAATTACAGTAACAACACCCTTCACAACAGCCACAAATGACATAAAGTACCTTAGTATAACTCTAATCAAGCAAGTCAAAGACTTGTATGAAAAAACTTCCAGGCCTTGAAGAAAGAAATAGAAGAAGATATCAGAAGATGTAAAGCTCTCCATCTTCCATGAGCATCTCCCATGCTTATGGCTTGGCAGGCTTAACATAGAAAAAAATGGTCATGTTACCAAAAGCAATCTACATATTCAATGCAATTCCCATCAAATACCAACACAATTCTTTACAGATCTTGAAAGAAAAAATCTCCAGTTCATAGGGAATAACAAGAAACCCAGAATTGCTAAACCTATCCTCTACATTAGAAGATTCTCTGGAGGTATCTCCATCCCTGATCTCAAGCTGTCCTATAGAACAACCATAATTTAAAAAATGCACAGTATATGCATAGAAACAGGCTGATGGATCAATAAAATTGTATAGAAGACCCCCCCAAAAAAAACCCACACTCTTATGGACACCTGATTTTTGACAAAGATGCCAAAAGCATACAATGGAAAAATGATTGCATCTTTAACAAATGTTGCTGGTCAAACTGGTTATCTACATGTAGAAAAATGCAAATAGATCCATACTCATCACCCTGTACAAAACTAAAGTTCAAGTGGATCAACATAAACCCAGACACAATAAACATTTTAGAAGAAAAAGTGGGAAAGAGCCTTGAGCTCATTGGCACAGGAGACCAATTACTGAACAGAACAGGCTCTACGATCAATAATCAATATATGTGACTTCATGAAACTGAAATTTTTCTGTAAAGCAAAGGTCACTGTAGTCAGAACAAAATAACAGCTACAGATTGGTAAAAGATGCTCACCAACCCTATATCTGAAAGAGGGCTATTATCTAGAGTATATAAAGAACTTAAGAAGTTAAACAGCAACAAATCAAGTAATCCTATTAAAAATGGGGTAGAGAAATAACCAGAGAACTCTAAATAGTTGAATACCAAATGGCAGAGAAACACTTAAAGAAATGCTCAGGGTCCTCAGTCATCAGGGAAAGGCAAAACAAAATGACACTGAGATATCACCTTTCACCCATCATACTTGCTAAGATCAAAACCTCAGTTGACAACACATGCTAGAGAGGATGTGAAGAAAGGGGAACCCTACTCCATTGATGATGAGAATGTAAACTTGTACAACCACTTTGGAAATCAATTTGGCAATTTCTCAGACAATTAGGAATAATGCTACCCCAAGATACAGCTATACCACTCCTAGGCATATATCCAAAAGATGCGTAAGTATACAACAAGGACATTTTCTCAACAATGTTTGTAGCAGCTTTACTTGTAATAGCCAGATGCTGGAAACAACCCAGATGCCCCTCAGTTGAGGAATGGATACAGAAATTATTTTATTTTTACACAGTGGAATACTACTCACCAATTAAAAACAAGGTAATCGTGAAAAATTACAGGCAGATGATGGAAACTAGAAAATATCCTGAATGAGCTATCCCAGATGCAGAAAGACACACAACCGAAAAAGAAATGAAGCTTGAGTCACAATCATGGAATGCATTGGTCGTTCTTTGTGCTCCACCATCCTGAAGCAGCTGACCCGATAGAATGTTGGAATGACCTTAGTTACAATATCAATAATGTGGCTGTCACATGGGGTATTAGAACAGAATTCTATTGAGGATATATGTGCTTTGAATCAGTGCCCAGTAACTGCCATGTTTGTTTGTTTGTTTGTTTTCATAGCCAGGTTCATGGGTCCAGAAATTAAGGGGTGAAAATTGAAATGGCTCCATTCACCATTACCACTGATGTCCCCTAAGAAAAATGTTTGCTTCTAGTTCTGCAATTTTAAGTTAAGCTGACCTAGGAGTTTTGGTTCCAAGGGGAGGGATGGCTTTTGCCAGTAAATACAACAAACATTTCATTAAACTGGAAGCTAAGACTTCCCCTGGCCACTTTGGGCATCTGATGCCCTCTTAAGCCAGAAGGCTAAGAAAGAAATAAAAGTGTGAGGAGGTGTAATTGATCCAAATTTCCAAGGGAAAATTGTAATGTTTCTCTGAAATAAAAGACCTTGATGTGGATATGAAAGTGAAATGAAACTTTTCCTCCCTAAGTGTATTTTGGTCGTGGTGTTTATTACACATTAGAATGTGTTTTGAAGGTGCCAGAACCATGTGACTACTGCAAAGGACAGCAGCAGCCATGGAGCAGAGCTGGAATGAGACTAATAACAGTTCTATGCTTACATGCCAGGCCCAAAACTTAGAGCCATTTGGAGCCTGGAGGATCATGACTGGGTCCCAGATGTCAAGCACTGTACTTTCTACACTGTCAAATGAGTTTTTTCTTTGACTTGATTGTGATTTGTCCTGAATTTTCTATCTTGGAGTAACACTCCCCTAGTTCTCTGATAGGAGAGGTCCTCCTCTCCCACTCTCTGACCTTACCCAATCAGGTCTCATCATGACTGTCTGGATTCTCACTCTCTGTGGCCTAGTTAGGCCACCTCACCAGGTTTTGTTGAACAAAAAGCCAGCAACTGAGTCCATGTCAGGGACAGACCCTGTCCCCCTTACTTGGGAACCCACAAGGAGATTGAGCTGCCCATGGGGTACATCTGAGGAGGGGGGGTCCATACATGGTCCTTGATTGATACGTCAGTCTCTACAGGCCCCCCTGGGCACAGATTTTTGGCTCTGTTGTTCTCTTTGTGGAGCTCCTGTCCCCTCCAGGTCTTTCTATATCCCCCTTCTTTCATAAGATTCCCTGAACTCTACCCAAAGTTTGGCTGTGTGTCTCATCATCTACTTCAACAACCTGCTGAGTAGAATCTTTCCAAGGCCCTCTGTGGTAGGCTCCTGGTCGCTTTTCTTCCACCTATGATCTCTGTCTATCAAGTTTTGTGGCAGCCTTTTTGGAGTTAATGGCAAATTTGGAGTTAATGGCATCTGAGCAGTGGAATTCAGCCTCTTGGTTCTGGCTATATTCCAAAGTCCAGTCTCTCATAGACTGACCTTGGTGGTCCCACAGTAGATTGCTCTAACCCTGAGAAACTCTGTGCAACCATAGTAACCAGACAGCAGGCTCTGTGTAACCTTGAGTGAGCTCTCCTATGTTTTGACCAAGTAAAGCCCCTATGTGAGACTGCTTGTACTTTTTTGCCTATTTAAATGTTAACCTGACGTCCATTAAATCGACACTTTGATCAGCATGTAGACTTGGTGTCCTTCTCTTTGTTGCCCTGTCTCTCTTTCCCCAGCCCTCTCTCAGGTGGTATTCAGGTGTCACTGCTGGTCGGTGATAAAATTTGCCCTTCTGAATGAGGTTTAAGACTCTTCCCTATGGTCCTCCATGTGGTTTAGCTTCAATAGGACTATAGAATTTAGTATGTTTATCCTATGTTTTATTGCTAATATACACTTATGAGCATATACCATATATGTCTTTCTGATTTTGGACTACCTCACTCAGGATGATCTTTTCTTATTCCATCCATTTGCCTGCAAATTTCACAATTTCCTTGTTTTTGATTGCTGAGTAATATTCTATTTTGTAAGTGTACAATTTCTATGTCCATTCCTCAGCTGAGGGACATCTAGGTTATTTCGAGATTCTGTCTGTTATAAATAAAGCTACTATGAACATAGCTGATCAAAAGTCCTTGTTGTATGGATGAGCATTTTTTGGATATGCCTAGGACTTGAAAAATCTGGCTGTTTTCATGTATTTAACTAGGCAGCAATGTCAGCATTAATGTTAAAAAGTGTCTGTGTTTCAAGGTACTTCTGACTTTGAAAAGATGCATATAAAACAAGGCATAACTTTCAGTTATGCAAAAGACCATCAAGATGCATCATAGAAACTGAATAAAGCAGTGGAATGGTTCTGCTGAGAACTGGACTTGTAGATAATAATTTGCATGTAAACTGTTAAACCCATATGCTGCATTAGAGATAGGCTATAGAAATGTTATAAAAATATTTGATTTAATCATAACAGATGGCAGTAGTGGTGGATTCCCCTTTCAGAGGACTAGGGGAATGGGATGAAGGTAAGAGGGAGGGAGAGTGGTATTGGGGGAGTTGAGGGAGAGGGCTTCAAACTGGATATATAATGAATAAATTATTAAAAAAATAAACTTTAAGAAAAATAAAAATTTAGCAGAATTCTCATTTGGAATCTGTTATGATTAAATCAAAAGCCTCTTTATTTATCCACAGTGCCCAAATCTTTTTGCTTAGCTCAGGTAATTTCACAAAAATTTAGTAAAAGAGAGGCAAATGATATAGTCTTTAGCAGTTACAGACTTAATAACAAATGATAGAAATTATATCAAGCTCATTTGAATGGTACTGTTGTTCTCTAAGCATTTCGGAGTTTATGAGAAGACAGCATTCCAGGCTTCAAGAAGCATTGGAAATTGAAACTAAAGATAACAATGTCATTGGAAACATCCATCTTACTTCTCCACTGCACTGCAGATGAAAAATCTCTGATTCTCAGTTTAATGTAGGAAAGCCAGTTGTTTCACAGGCCCTGAACATATGGAATTTATATGCCGATATATGCACTATACATCACTCCTAATACAGATATATGTACAAGAGCATTTAACGGCATAAATCAGTCTGTAAGTCCAGCCTGGTTCCAAAGTTACAGAGATGTAGTCATGAAATAACAAGAAAAATGGCATGAACTAAGACTGGCCTGTGGTTTTGTAGATTCCTTAAAAGGATTTTTAACTGATTTTATTGTATTAAAACAAATATTAAATTTAAACGATGCTCTGAAGTTATCTACTGTTTTGTTTCTCAGATCCCATGCCTTTCCTTGTTGATTTTCAACACTACATGAAATTATAGTTAAACTAAATTTACATAGTTTCTTTTAAGAGTAAAATTTACTTTAGTCATTTTGTTTGTAAGAAAAAGTTGAGCTAGTTTTTTCATTATGTTGAAAAATTTAAATGTATTTTATATAAGTTTTCAAAATAATGAAATTAAAAATTAAAAATCTTTGAGGAGTAGGAAGCTACTGATCTAGACAAAATATTGTTTTTTAAATGTTTCTTTCTCTTTCTGCATGCACATCTTTGCATTATGTGCATTCCCGATGACTATGGAGATTAGAAGGTGACATCTGATCTTGTATAAATGGAGTTACAGTTACATATAGTTGTGAGCTGACCCCCTGAACCCAGATTTGTTGGCTTTATTGGTCTCCGTGTGAAATTCTTGTCCCCTCTGGGTCCTTATATCCATTCACTGTTTCATAAGACTCTCTGCACTCTGCTCAAAGTTAGGCTCTGAGTTTTAGCATCTCCTTTGATCTCCTGCTGGGTAGAGTCTTTCAGAAGACATCTATGGTTCCCTTTCTTGTTCCCTCTCTTCAAATTATTCCCGTATCTATTCTCTTTGCCCTCTGAATGAGAATTAAGCATCTTCCTAAAGGACCTCCTTTTTATTTAGTTTTTTTGAGGTCTATGGATTTTAGTATGCTTATCTTCTATTATATGGCTAATATCTGCTTACAAGTGAGTATATGCCATGTGTGTCTTACTGGGACTGGGTTACTTTACTCAGAATGACCTTTTATAGTTCCATCCATTTGCCTAAAAATTTAATGATTTCCTTGTTTTTAATAGTTGAGCAGCATTCTATTGTGTAAATGTACCACAATTTGTTTCCATTCTTCAGTTGAGGAACATCTAGGTTGTTTCCAGATTCTGACAATTATAAATGAAGCTGCTATGAACATACTTCAGTTAATGGCCTTGTTGTATGGTTGAGCAACTTTCAGTTATATGCTCAGGAGTGGTATAGCTGGATCTTGAGGTAGGACTATTCCCAGTTTTCTTAGAAAACACCAGATTGTTTTCCAAAGTGGTTGTACAAGTTTGCACTCTGACTATCAATGGAGGAATGCTCCCTTTTCTCCACATCTTAGCTAGTGTGTGCTGTCACTTGAATTTTTGATTTTAGCTATCCTGATGTGTATAAGATGGAATCTTAGAGTTGTTTTGGTTTTCATTTCCTTGATGACTAAGGACATTGGGTATTTTCTTAACGGTTTCTCTACTATTTGAAATGCTTATGTTGATAATTTTTTTTTTAGCTCTGTGTCCCATTTTTAATAGGATTATTTGGTTTGTTGGTGCTTAACTTCTTTATTTTTTTATATATTCTCGATATTAGCCCTCTGTCAGATGTAGGATAAGTGAAGACCTTTTCCCAGTCTATAGGCTGTCATTTTGTTCTGATGACAGTGTCCTTTGCTTTACAGCAGCTTTCCAGTTTCATGTTGTCCCATGTATTGATTGTTGATCTTAGAGCCTGTGCTTTGGTGTTCTGTTCAGGAAATTGTCTCCTGTGCCAATGAGTTCAAGGCTATTCCCTGTGGCTCTCCATTTGGCAAGGTCCTGGATTTCAGCTGGGGTCCTGAAACTAAGCTTCTGGACAGAGAATGGGGTTCCATTTCTCTCACGGGCAGCTAGAGTGACTTAGGGGTGAGGCCTCAGTTCACTAAACCAGGGGGTGGAAAAGGTTTTCCACAGTGTTACAGTTTAGCTCTTTTAGCATGAGATTGCTGGGGACAATGGAAACTTGGGCCTTCCAAAGCCTGAGATACCAAACTGTTGCAACTCTTAGTCAAGTTGCATTGCTGATCACAGTGATAGTCCAACCCAAGACCCATGCCTGGTTTGCTTATAGCCAAGACACAGGCCTTATGAGGTCCATACTCAATAAAGCCCAGGTACAGAAGGGAAGAAGGCGGGACCAGTGAAATGTGACCTGGCATAGAATAAAAGATGAATCGAATACAGCTTTAAAGTGAGAAAGCTCTAACATTTATTCATCTGAAATCAAGGGCAATATAAACTCTGGGCAGAAGGAGGGATTTCAAGCTTGAAAGTTTTTGATTTGCTGGGGTCAGGGATTCAGGAATACTTAAATGATCCTATCACAAGAAGACAAAATGCAGTGCTTAATTTTCCTGGGGAGGCATCTCCAAGTACAATTGAAGGTCACTGCTGGACTAAGATCCTTAGTACAGTCGGGCATTTATAGGAATTCCCAGCTGCTTGCTAGAGCAGTTTCCTTATCAGGTAAGGATTTTGAACCTCAAATCTGCCCTAATGGCTATGTAACACTCCTTACAAGACTTTGAATCACCCAGATTAGGGAAGACTTAAAATCATGTTGAGAAAAGGGAGTCTATCAGAATAGATCAAATACAAATAAATTGGCTATCTGGAGATGAGTGACTTCAGTCTTATCCATCAGAACCCCACCCTTCCCCAGTTTTCTTTTAACACATTGAATGTGTCTGGTTTAATGCTGAGGTCTTTGATCCACTTGGACTTTAGTTTAGTACAGGGTAATAAACAGGGATCTGTTTGTGGATCTATTTGAATTTTTCTAACTAAACACATCCAGTTAGACCAGCACTATTTGTTGATGCTATCTTTTTTTTTTTTTTTCCAAAGTAGCTGTTGGCTCCTTTGTAAAAACTCAAGTGTCTGTAGGTGTGTGAGTTTATTTCTGGGTCCTCAATTTGATTCCATTGTTCCACCAGTCTGTTTCTACGCCAGGACTAACCAGTTTTTAGTACTTTAGCTCTATGGTATTCCTTGAGATCAAGGTTGGAGATACCTCCAGAAGATCTTTTGTTTTACAGGATTGTTTTAACTATTCTGAGGTTTTTGTTTTTCCATAAGTAGCCCTTAAGGTTTGTAAAGAATTTTTGTTGGCATTTTAATAGTAATTGCATTGAGTCTGTACATTGCTTTTGGTAGGATGGCAATTTTTACTGTGCTAATCCTACCAATCCAAGAGCATGGGAGATCTTTCCATCTTCTGATAACTTTTTTAAATTCTTTCTTCATATGTTTAACTTTCTTTTTCATACAAGTATTTGAGTTGCTTGGTTAGAGTTACACCAAGATACTGTATAGTTTTTGTGGCTATTGTGAACTGTGTTGTTTACCTAATTTTTTTCTCAGCCAGTTTTTCTATTACATACAGGAGGGCTACTGATATTTTTTTTTAGTTAATTTTGTAACTAGCCACTTTGTTGAAGGGGTTTATCAGCTGTAGAAGTTCCTTGGTAGAACTTTGGAAATCACTTATGAATACTATCATATTATATCATAAGTGAATAGTGATATATTGACTTCTTTTCAATTTCTATCCCCTTAATCTTCTTTAGTTGACTTATTACTCTAGCTGAGACAACAAGTGCTATTTTGAAGAGATAAGGAGAGAGAGTGGACAGCCTTGCCTTGTCCCTGAAATGATTATATTTCCTTCTGTTTACTTTGTGGTTGACCATAGGCTTGCTTTATATTGTCTTCACTATGTTTTGGTATGTTTTTGTAACCCTGATCTCTCCAAGACTTTTAACATGAATGAGTGTTGGGTTGGATTGTGATTATTTTTCTGTACCTAAGTAGATGATGATGTGTTGTTTTTCCTTCAATTTGTTCATATGGTAGATTACATTGATGGATTTCCATATGTTGAATCATTCCTACATTCCTGTGATGAAGCATCTTTGTTCATGGTGGATGATACCTTTGATGTATTCTTAGATTCAGTTTGTTAGTAATTTCATATTTTTGCATCAATATTCATGAGGGAAATTGGTCTGAAATGCTCTTTCTTTGTGGTTTCTTTGTGTAGTTTAGCTATCAACGTGACTGTGGCCTCATAGAATGAGTTTGGCAAAGTTTCTTCTCTTTCTATTTTGTAGAACAGTTTGAAAAGTATTTTTATTAGCTCTTATTTGTAGGTCTTGTAGAATTCACTGCTGAAACCACCTCATCTGGCTCTGGGCTCTTTTTGGATGGGAGAGTTTTGATGAAGAATTTCTATTTCCTTACAAGACATAGGTTTAATTTATTTACCTGATCTTGATTCAGCTTCAGTAAATGTAATCAGTCAAAAAAGTTGCTCATTTCATTTATATTTTCAAATTCTCTTGCATATAGGTTTTTAAAATAGGACCTAAGAATTCTTTGGATTTCCTCAGTGTCTGTCATTATGTCCCCTTTTTCATTTCTGATTTTGTTCATTTGGATATTATCTCTCTGGCTGTTAGTTAGTTTGCTAAGGGTTTTTCTATCTTGTTGATTTTCTCAAAGAACCAGCTCTTGGCTTCTTTTATTCTTTGAATAGATTTTTTTGTTTCTAATTTATTGATTTCATTCCTGAGTTTTATTATTTCCAGCCATCTACTCCTTTTGGGTGTGTCTGCTTCTTTTTGTTCTTGGTATTTTAGGTGGGCCTTTAAGTTGCTTGCATGAGATGTGTCCTATTTCTTTATGAAGAACCTTAATGCTAGGAACTTTCCTCTTAGCACTGTTTTCAGTGTCCTATAAGTTTGGTTATGTTATGCCTTCATTTTTATTGAATTTTAGAATGACCCAGTTGTCACTCAGTTGTGAGTTGATTACATTTCATACATGTGTAGGCTTTTCGCTATTTCTGTTGATAACGTCCTGCTTTAATTCATGGTAGTCTGATAGGTTACAAGAGATTATTTGAATATTCTTGTATTGGTTTAGGCTTGCTTTGTGACAGACTGTATGGTCAATTTTAGAGAAGGTTCCACGGGGTGCTCAGAAGAAGTTACCTTCTTTTGTTTTTGGGTGAAAAGTTCTGTAGATGTCTGTTAGGTCCATTTGATTCATAACATCTGTTAGTATCATTGTTATGTTTAGTTTCTGTTTTGTTGACCTGTCCTTTCATGAGAATGAGGTGTTGAAATCTCCCATTATTAATGTGTGGGTTTTAATGTGTTATTATTATTTTTTCCTTTACTAATGTAGGTGCCCTTGTATTTGGGGCATTGATGTTCAGGACTGAGATGTCAGCTTCATGGAATTTCCTTTGATGACTATAAAGTGTCTTTCCTCGTATTTTTTGATTAAAATTCTATTTTATTAGATATCAGAACAGCCATTTCAGCTTGTTTCTTGGATCCACTTTCTTGGAGAAACATTTTTCCAGCCCTTTACTCTCAGGTAATGTCTATTTTTGAAGCTGAGGTATGTTTCTTTTATGCAACCAAATGATGAGTCCTGTTTACATATCCTTTCTGTTTTTTTTTTTTTTTAATTGGAGAGTTTCATCCATCGATGCTGAGAGATATTAATGTCCAGGGTCTGTCAGTTCCTTTTAATATGATTCTGGTTGTAATGTGTGTTCTTGTGCTTGTCTACTTTTGGATTTGCTGTAGTGAAGTTATCTATATTCTGTGGGATTTTGGGTGTAGTTAACCTCCTCGAGTGGGAGTTTTCCTTCTACTATCTTATAGAGTTGGGTTTGTTCACAGATACTGTTTACATTTAGTTCTATCATAGGATATCTTGTTTTATCTATCTATGATGATTGAAAGTTTTGCTGCGTATAGTAGTTTGGACTGGCATCTGTGGTCTCTTAGGGTTTTTAAGACATCTGCCCTGGCCCTTGTGGCTTATATGTTCTCTGCTGAGAAGTCAGGTGTTTTACTGATAGGTTTGCTATTATTTGTTACTTGGCCTTTTTCCCTTGCAGATTTTAATATTGTTGTTGTTGTTGTGTATATTTTGTGTTTTGATTATTATGTAGCAGCAGTATTTACTTTTCTGGCCTAATGTATTTGGTGTTCTGTAGGCTTCTTGTATGCTTATAAGCACCTCTGGTAGTAATAGGTCTCTGCGGTTGTAGGTAGAACTCATGATCCCAGACAGCTTCAGCCTTCTGGTTTTCTCATTTCTCCTTGATCTGTGCTGGTCTCTGGGGCCACAGAATGGGTTGAGTCCCAGGAAATGGTGCAGACCAGGGAACTGAGGTTTGGAGTTTACAGAGGAAGTAGAGTGTTGACAACCCAGGGCAAACCTTGACACAGTTGTTGTCAGGCTTGCTCACTGATCTGTGCTGGTCTTGGGGCCCAAAGAATGGGATGGGTGCTGGGAAATGGAACAGGCCTGGTGTTTGTGGACATTTCGTTCTTAAGATTGGGGAAATTTTATTTTATGATGTTGCTGAAAATATTTTCTGGTCTTTGGAGCCAAAAATCTTCTCTTTCTTCTATTTTCATTTATTCTTAGGTTTCATCTTTTCATAGTGTTCTTGATTTCTTGGATGTTTTGTGTCAAGAATTTTTTTAATTTAACATTTGCTTTGAAGGATACATCAGTTTCTTACATTGTGTCTTCTACACCTGAAAATCTTTCCTCCATCTCTTATATTCTGTTGACAATGATTACCTCTCTTTTTCCTGTTTAATCCCTCAAGTTCTCGCTGTCCAGGAGTTCTTCAGTTTGTGCTTTCTTTCTTTCTTTATTTTATTTTATTTTATTTTATTAACTTTTTTATTATTTTTTATTACACTTTATTCATTTTGTATCCCCCCATAAGCCCCTCCCTCCTCCACTTCTGATCCCACCCTCCCTCCCATTTCTGCATTCATGCCCCTCCCCAAGTCCACTGATAAGGGAGGTTCTCCTCTCCTTTCTGATCTCAGTCTATCAGTTCTCATCAAAAGTGGCTGCATTGTCCTCTTCTGTGGCCTGGTAGGGCTGCTCCCCCCTCAGGGGGTGGTGATCAAAGAGCAGGCCAATCAGATTATGTCAGAGGCAGTCCCTCTTCCCATTACTAGGTAACCCACTTGGACACTGACCTGCCATGGGCTACATCTGTGCAGGGGTTTTAGGTTATCTCCATGAATAGTCCTTGGTTGGAGTATGAGTCTCTGGGAAGTTCCCTGTGTTCAAATTTTCTTGTTCTGTTGCTCTCCTTGTGGAGTTCCTGTCCTCTCCAACTCTTACTATTTCCCACTTCTTACATAAAATTCTATTCACTCTGCCCGACAGTTGGCCATCAGGCTCAGCATCTGCTTTGATAGCCTGCAGGGCACAGGCTTTCAGAGGCCCTCTGTGGTAGGTTCCTAGTTTGTTTCCTGTTTTCTTCTTCTGGCTTTCAGAGGCCCTCTGTAGCAGGTTTCTAGGTTGTTTCCTGTTTTCTTCTTCTTCTGATGTCCATCCTCTTTGCCTTTCAGGTGGGGATTGAACATTTTAGTTAGGGTCCTCTCTCTTGCTTGGTTTCTTTAGATGCATAGATTTTAGTGGGTTTGTCCTATGTTGTATGTCTATATGAGTGAGTATATACGGTGTGTGTCTTTTTGCTTCTGGGATAACTAACTCAGGATGATCCTTTCCAGGTCTCACCATTTACCTACAAATTTCATGATTTCCTTATTTTTCATTGCTGAGTAATATTCCATTGTATAGATGTACCACAATTTCTGCATCCATTCTTCAGTTGAGGGGCATCTGTGTTGTTTCCAGCTTCTGGCTATTACAAATAAAGCGGCTACAAACATTGTTGAGCATATGTCCTTTTTGTGTACTTGAGCCTCTTTTGGATAGATGCCTAGCAATGGTATGGCTGGATCTTGGGGAAGCGCTATTCCTAGTTGTCTGAGAAAGCGCCAGATTGATTTCCAGAGTGGTTGTACAAGTTTGCGTTCCCACCAACATTGGAGGAGGGTTCCCCTTTCTCCACAACCTCTCCAGCATGTGTTGTCACTTGAGTTTTTGATCTTTGCCATTCTCATGGGTGTAAGGTGAAATCTCAGGGTTGTTTTGATTTGCATTTCCCTAATGGCTAATGAGGTTGAGCATTTCTTTAAGTGCTTTTCTGCCATCTGATATTGCTCTATTGAGAATGTTCTGTTTAGCTCTGTTCCCCATTTTTGTTAATTTTTATTTTATTTTATTAATTACACTTTATTCATTTTGTATCCCCCATAAGCCCCTCCCTCCTCCCCTCCCAATCCCACCCTCCCTCCCATTTTTGCATGCATGCCCCTCCCCAAGTCCACTGATAGGGGAGGTTCTCCTCTCCTTTCTGATCTTAGTCTATCAGTTCTCATCAAAAGTGGCTGCATTGTCCTATACTGTGGCCTGGTAAGGCTGTTCCCACCTCAGGGGGAGGTGATCAAAGAGGAGGCCAATCAGATTATGTCAGAGGCAGTCCCTCTTTCCATTACTATGTAACCCACTTGGACACTGAACTGCCATGGGCTACATCTGTGCAGGGGTTCTAAGTTATCTCCACGAATAGTCCTTGGTTGGAAGTGGATTACTTGGTTTGCTGCTTTTCAGCTTGGTTAGTTCTTTATGTATACTGGATATGAGTCCTCTGTCAGATAAAGGGTTAGTGAAGATTCTTTCCCAATCTGTAGGCAGACGATTTGTTTTGATGAGAGTGTCCTTTGCTTTACAGAAGCTTTTCAGTTTCATGAGGTCCTATTTATTGATTGTTGCTCTTAGAGCCTGTGCTGTTGGTGTTCTTTTCAGGAAGTTTTCTCCTGTAACAATGAGTTCTATGGTATTCCCCATTTTTTTGTTCTAGCTGATTTAATGTGTCTGGTTTTATGTTGAGGTCTTTGATCCACTTGGGCTTCAGTTTTGTGCAGGGTGATAAGTATGGATCTATTTTCATTTTTCTACATGTAGACATCCAGTTGGAACAGCACCATTTGTTGAAGATGCTATCTTTTTTCCATTGTATGGTTTTGGCATCTTTGTCAAAGATCAGGTGTCCATAAGTGTGTGGGTTTATTTCTGGGTCCTCTGTTCAATTCCATTGATCCACCATTCTGTTTCTATGCCAGTACCATGCAGTTTTTAAAACTGTTGCTCTATAGTACAACTTAAGATCAGGAATGGAGATACCTTTAGAAGATCCTTTATTGTAGAGGATTGTTTTAGCAATTCTGGGTTTCTTGTTATTCCATATGAAGTTGAGAATTTTTCTTTCCAGGCCTGTAAAGAATTGTATTGGTAATTTGATGGGATTTGCTTGAATATATAGATGGCTTTTGGTAAGATGGCCATTTTTACTATGTTAATCCTGCCAAGCCATGAGCATGGGAGATCTTTCCATCTTCTCATATCTTCTTCTAATTCTTTCTTCAGAAAATTAATTTTTTTCATACAAGTCTTTGACTTCCTTGTGCTTTCCTTCTTATTTCTGTTTTCAACTTCAGATCTTGAACCATTTTGATGATTCCATTCACCTGTTTTTTTTTTATATTTTCCTGCCTTTCATTTAATGATTTGTTCAATTCCTTTACCTATTGGCTTTATACTTTCCTTTATTTCTTTTTTTCTCTCAAAAGCCCTCAAGCTGTGTGACTGTATCTTCCTATATTTCTTTAAGTATTTTTTTTCCTATTTAATGTTATTTTCTTATGCTTTGGGTGTGTTAGGGTATCCTGGGTTGCTTGTTGTAGAATAACTGGCTTCTGGGGAAGCCATAATTCTCTGGCTTTTGTTGCTTGTGTTTTTACACTGGCCTTTAGCATCTGGTAGTCTCTGACACTGGCTGTTAGATTCTGTTGTCTACTGCTGTACTTGGGGGGTGTGTGAAGAGTCTTGGGTAGGAAGCTGGATGTTCCCTTAGGAGCTTTGCTCAGATTGGTGAGAAAGATATCAGACTGGTAGGTACATCTAAGGGAATTTCCCAAAGCTCTCTTCAGATGTCTAAACCTGGGGACCAAGAGTATTCCTCAGAATCTCAAGGATCCCGTTATTGACAAGTAAATTCCTAAAATAAGATACACTGCTACTGACTTTCTTGCTCTGATCCTTGACATTCTGCTCAGACACTATGTTTGCTGCACAAAGCCTTTTAAGAGAACCTGTGATCTCATAGGTCTTGCTGTTCACTTTAGGGAGACAAACTAAGATTTGAAGCAGCATCCAGGCTTGCTTCTGTGGGCTCCAAGTGTCTGAAGGTATAATATTGGATTCGTGTGCCCGCAGTACAAGAAGGTGTCCACTGGACAGTGAAAGTGGAAACCTGAGTTTAGAGCACTGCTGATATTTGAAAGGTATCTACAGACATGAAGATTAAGCGAGTGGTTTGAGGCCTCCTGAACTGGTTAGAGCCTGGGATCTTGTCTCAGGATTAGCTGGGTGACCTGAATTTGGACCCTTGTTTTTACTTGAGGGCTCTCCTCTCACCTGGAAAACACGGATGTTGGGGTTTGGGATCTAAAGTACAGCCTTTCAATTGCTCTGCTCTTTGGTGTTCAGATACAATGCTCAATCACCACCACCATCTTAGAACTTCTTTGCTTTTACTTATGGTATGTGTTTTAAAACTGGACTGTCTCTGACATGAACTCAGTGGCTGGTTCTTTGACACCCCCTCCCAAGGAGGAGCATCTTTGCCAGGCCACAGAGGAGGACAATGCAGCCAATGCGATGAGACCTGATAATCTAGGGTCAGATGGAAGGGGAGGAGGGCCTCCCTTATCAGTGGACTTGGAGAGAGGCATGGGAGGAGATGAGCAAGGGAGGATGGGATTGGGAAAGACTGAGGGAGGAGACTACAGCTCGGATACAATGTGAATAAATTGTAATTAATATAAAAAATAAAAATTTAACTACAGAGGAGGACTCCGCAGCCGGCCCTGAAGATACCTGATAAAACAGTACCAGACGAAAAGGGAGGAGGTCCTCCCCAATCAGTGGACTTGGGAAGGGGAAGGGAGAAGCTGAGGGAGGGAGGGTGGGATTGGGAGGGAATAAGGGAGCAGGATACAGCTAGGATACAGAGTTAATAAAATATAAATAATAATAACAAACAATAAAAAAACTAATTTTTGTGAAGTCCCTGTATTTATTTATAAAATTTATTTAAAATGTTTCCTTCTAATAGCTTGGATAATGAAGCTGAGATGGCTTTCTTATTTATAATATCTGTAGTAAAAAAAATGAAAGTTTTGTCTCCATGAAAAGATAAGTTTTATACATTCCCTATATACACACACTCAAATTCAGGGAGCTGCTGAAAGAATCCTGGAAAATTGTGTTCACTTGACATTTAGATATCTGATTTATCATAGTATATTTAAAAACTAAATACATTGCCATCTAATCAATGTAAATTATTGTGACATTGTACAATGGGAAGAAACAATTTTACAGTTCACTGGGTCATTTTGGTCTTTCCTCCATGTAATACTTAAACATTTGGACTTTTCAAAGAGATATGATGCTCAAGCACTGGGGGTGAATTTTAAATATGACCCAGATTTCTCAAAGGAGCAAAGTAAAGAAAAAGAATACTACTGTAAGGAAGCAAACTTCTTCAGTTTTATGAGCCTTTTGTGTGTGTGTGTGTGTGTGTGTGTGTGTGTGTGTGAATATCTGTACATATTTGCTCCAGTAAAAAATGTATGCATCCTTATGAGAAAAGTACATTCTCAGTGAGGTAACCCAGATATTTCTGCTCATGTTGAGGTCCAGCTTTAGTCCATGGTGGTCCTATAGGATACAAGATATTATTTCAATATTCTTGTGTTGGTTGGGACTTGCTTTGTGACCAACTATATAGTCTATTTTGGAGACAGTTCCATAAAGTGCTGTGAAGAAGGTAAATTCTTTTGTGTTTTAGTGAAAAGTTCTGTAGATGTCTGTTAGATCCATTTGATTCATGACATTTGTTAGTGTAAATGTTTCTTTGTTTTACTTTCTGTTGACCTGTCTTTTTTATGTTTTTAGTTACATTTTATTAACTCTGTATCCCAGAGTTAATAATATCTGCTCCCTCATTCCCTCCCAATCCCACCCTCCCTCCCTCATCTCCTCCCTGCCCCTTTCCAAGTCCACTGATAGGGGAGGACCTCCTCCCCTTTCATCTGACCCTGTTTTATCAGGTACATTCAGGACTGGCTGCAAAGTCCTCTTCTGTGGCCTAGCAGGGCTGCTCCTCCTTTGGCGGGTGGGGAGGTCAAAGAACCTGCTATTGTGTTGACCTGTCTTTTGATGAGATTGTGGTATTGAAGACCCCAAGTAATAATGTGTGGGAATCTATGTGTTGTTTAAGTTTTATTAATGTTTCTTTTACAAATGTGGGTGCTCTTGTATTTTGTGCACAGATGTTCAGAACTGAGATGTCTTCTTGGTGGAATTTTCCTTTGATGAGTATGAAGTGAATTTCACCATCTCTTTTGATTAATTTTAGTTGAAAGTCTATTTTATTAGATATTAGACTAAATACTTCTGCTAGTCAATTTTCTTCTTGAAGGCACGTAGTGCTGTGAACTTTCCTCTTAGCACTACTTTCATTTTTTCCCATAAGTTTGGGTATGTTGTGCCTTCATTTACATTGATTTCTAGGAATATTTTTTTCTTTATTTCTTCTCTGACCCAGCTATCATTTAGTAGCAAGTTGTTCAGTTTCCATGTGTATAGGACTTTTGCGATTTCTGTCATTGAGGTCCAGCTTTAGTCCATGGTGGTCAGATAGGATACAAGGGATTATTTCAACCTTCTTCTATCTGTTGGGGATTGCTTTGTGACCAACTACATGGTCTATATTGGAGAAGGTTCCAGAAGGTTCCATGAGGTGCTGAGAAGAAGGTAAATTCTTTTGTGTTTGGGTGAAAGTTTCTGTAGATGTCCATGAGGTCCATTTGATTCACAATCTCTGTTAGAGACATTGTTTCTTTGTTTAATTTCTGTTTTGTTGACCTTTCCTTTTTTGAGAGTAGGGTGTTGATGTCTCCCACTATTAATGTGTGGGGATCTATGTGTGGTTTAAGTTTTATTAATGTTTCTTTTACAAATGTGGGTGCCCTTGCATTTGGGGCATAGATGTACAGGATTGTGATGTCTTCCTGGTGGATTTTTCTCTTGATGAGTATGAAGTGTCCTTCTTTATCTCTTTTGATTAATTTTGGTTGACAGTCTATTTTATTAGACATTAGAATGGTTACTCCTGCTTGCTTCTTTGGTCCATATGTTTGGAAAACCATCTTCCTTCCCTTTATCCTCAGGTAATGTCTATGCTTGTGACATAGGTGTGTTTCTTCTATTTGGGTCTTGTTTACTCATCCATTCTGTTAGTCTGGTTTTTTTTTTATTGAACATTTGAGTCCATTGATGTTGAGATAGATTAATGACTAGTGGTTGTTAGATGCTTTGATTTTGATGCTGGTTGTGGTAGTGTGTTTGTGTGCTTAGCTACTTTTAGTTTTGCCATAGTGAGGTTATTTCCTGTGTTTTCGAGATGTAGTTAGCTTTCTTTGTTCATATTTTCCTTTCTATTATCTTCTGTAAGGCTGAATTTGTGGATGGGTACTGTTTAAATTTATTTATTTATTTTTTGTTGTTGTTGTTGAATATCTTTTTTTCTCCATCTATGATGACTGAGAGTTTTGCTGGGTATAGTAGCCTGGGCTGACATCTGTGTTCTCTTAGGGACTGCATGATATCTCTCCAGGCCCTTCTGGCTATCATAGTCTCTGTTGAGAAGTCAGGTATGATTTGGATGGGTTTGTCATTATATGGTACTTGGCCCTTTCCCTTGCACCCTTTAGTATTTTTTTTCTTTGTTCTGTATAATTACTGTTTTGATTACTATGTGACAGGAGGATTTTCTTTTCTGGTCTAATCTATTAGCTGTTCTGTAGGCCTCTTGTATGTTTATAGACCTCTCTCTTAAGTTGGGGAAATTTTCTGATATGATTTAACTGAAAAGAACGTTTTGGACCTTGGAGAGGGAATCTTCCTTTTTTTCCCTCTATTCCTTTATTCTAAGGTTTTGTCTTTTCATGTTGTCTTAGATTTCTTGGATGATTTGTATTGGAAGTTGTTTTTTGTTGTTGTTGTATTTTTATTTAGATTTAACATTTTCTTTAACTGATGCATCAATTTCTTCCATTGTATCTTCAACAACTGAGATTCTTCCTTCCATCTTTTGTAGTCTTTTGGGTATGCTTACCTTTGTAGTTCCTGCTTTCTTCTCTAAGTTCTTTCTCTCCATGATTTTATCAGTTTGTGGATTCTTTAAATTTTCTCTTTCTATCTTCAGATCTTGATCCATTTTGTTGATTTCCTTCACTTGTCTGTATTTTCCTGCTTTTCATTCAATTCCTTCACCTGTTTGTTTGAACTTTCTTCCATTTCTTTTATTTACTCTAAAGACCACAAACTATTTGACTGCATATTCCAGGATTTCTTTATGGATGCCCATAATCTGTTTGACTTTATCTTCCTCTATGTCTTTAAGAATTTTATTTGTTTCCTCCAACATCCTCTTCATAAGCATAGATTTAATGTCATCTTCTTGAATTTCATTTATGTTAGGCTCTCCAAGGGTTACTTGCTCATGGATAACTGGCTTCTGGAGATGCCATATTGCTTTAGCTTTTGTTGATGGTGCTTTTCCACTGGCCTCTACCTATTTGGCTATCTCAGGTGTTGGCTCTTACTTTCTGGTGCATGCTAAAGTCCTTAGTTGGGAGAACCCCTTGGCAGCATGATGGTTGCTCCTTAAGAAGCCTTCCTCAGCTTTTTGGGTATTGTCACCAAATAGATGGTGCTTCTCAGGGAATTGCCACAGCTCTCCTCAGGTGTATGGTTTTGTGTGGCAACTGGGTTTGGTGGGAGTGCAGGGGTTCTCCTCTCATCAGAAGAAGTCCTGTAGACAGCTTCTATAGCCTGTCCAACTGGTTTTCTTGCTCTGAATTTAGTGAGTTGCTGCTGTTCATATTCTGTGTTTGCTGGGTGCAGCCCTCTTAAAGAACTAGGGAGCTGAGGATTGGTCAGTTTAGCTAGGGATATAGGTTGCACTTTAGAGCTGCATTTTTGGTCTGATCCTATGTATCCCAGGAATGTACAGGTCTGAGAATGGAGCCCCATGCCCCAGTACCCAAGCAGTAATCAGTAGCAGGTGAGTGTAACACAAAGGCCTGTGACTGGAGGCTAGAGCCCTAAGCCCAGGAAGTTTTCCAGGGATTAGCTGGGTACCCTGAGTTCAAATCTAATGTTTCCCTCACCTTAGGGTTTCCTCCAGACAGGGAGACCCAGCCTGTGGTGTTTGAGGGTCCACAGTTGAGTCTGGGATAGTGAGTATGCATGAAGTTACAGCTGAGTGCCTCCGTGTTGGCGACTGAGAGCCTGCAGGAACCCCAAAACTTTTCTGGGAACTTTTCTGGAGGGTTGCCTGGGTACCCTTAGGTGTGACTTCACCGTGGGTTTTCTGACCTACAGGAAAAGTCAGTCTCTGGTGTTTGGGGGCCCACAGTTCTTTCTGGGCTGGTGAGAATGCTTGCAGGTGTATTGTTTTGGGATGTGGAATATGCCTGCTGGAACCTAGGACCTTTTTGTTGGTAGAGGATGGGGTAGCTTGGTGACCTGGGATCAATGGGACCTAATTGCTTCCTTTAATGTGGGGTTTTCTCTCAACTGGAAAACACTGTCTCTGATGTTGTGGGACCCACATTTAAGTCTGGGATGGTGATTAGAGCAAGCATGTTTGTTACTCAGGGCTGGAAACCAAGTGCCTGCTGGAATCTAGGAACTCTTCTGGGATTTAGCTGGGTGACCTTAGAGTAGATCTGATTGCTTGCCACACTGTGGGGTTTCCTCTCATCTGGGGAGCAAAATCCCTCATGTTTTAAGGCCGACATTTTGGTCGGTAGGTCACTGTACAGGCACTGCTATCCTGCTCCTCAGACACAGTTTGCTCTTGGTACTACCATCTTGGATCCTCTTGGCTCTGGTTTCTTGTTGTCTGCCTTTTTGTTAGTTTACTCAAGGAAGACAGACTAGAAACTGAATGAAGTGTTGAAAAGACTAAGTACTAGTAGCATACATATGCTGACTTTGCCTGTTTTTGTCTCCAAAATAGACTTTTATGAGCACACTTTATACCCGTGGCTTAAAAAAAAAATTCTCATTCAATCATTCTGTCTCCTTATTTACATTGGTCTACAAATTACCTTTGTTCAGTCTCAGTGCATTGCCTGCCAAACAACTGCTGTTACTATTTGTTCATATATTATCATCATTTTTAATATGATCTTTACTAGATTCTCTTTTGTTGTCAATCATGAAATGATTAAGAAGCAAAGCTCTAAAATTACAAACCTATGTCTTAATCCTGACCACATTGGTAATTACATATCCTAGTAACTTACACATTGTGGACCTGAAAATTTTGTATATTGTCTCAGCCATAGAGATGATATAGGGCAATAAAACATGATCTGTATGGTGTACTGGATACTGTTAAGTTCATCATAGGTACTGAGGGAATGTTAATATATTCCTACCACATTCCTTCAACACTTGCATTCAGTTCTAATGGGTAAATTCTGCCTTATTTTCATGGCAAAATTATTAATAAAGAGAATTATATTTAAATAACTTTCTTATTATACTGTTCAGTTGTTGTATTGTCTCAGGCAGTGGTTCTGGGCCACGACTCATGTGGTGGTCAAATGACGTTTTCTCAGTGGTTGAATACCAGATATCCTATATATCTCATATTTGCATTACAATTAATAATTTTAGCAAAATTACAGTTATGAAGTGGCAACAAAAATAATTTTATAGTTGGGGATACATCCAAGGGTATAGAGTTAAGGAACGTTGAGAACAATTGGTCTAAGGATTCATGTTAATTAAATGACTAATTTCAACTACATCATTATTGCCTAGATACTAACTTTGTTTACCAAGTCTACCAATTAAAGTATCAGAAAATATGAAGGAACTAGTGTCTTAGTGTTTTTGAATACAAACTTTCATAGTTTTGAACCACTGACCCTTAATCTCAGAAATGGTCATGGTAAATGGTTAATTTTGGTTTTCAAGAGTCCATTAATTACCTTTGTGTCATTGTACCTAAACATATGGCAGAAATACTTGTAGCAGAGGGAAGGTATATTTCGTTCATGTTTTCACTTCTTCTTCACTATCATGGTAGGACAAGTGTGGCAGAGCAGAGAGCTTACACTCTGAAATATGGGAAGCAGAGGAAAAGAATGCTCACATCATGTTAGACATAAAGCACAGCAGGAAAATACCAAGATAGGAAAATATCAAGACAAAAGAGAGTCCTGAAAGGATACCACAAAATGTTATTTTCTCAGAGGAGGTCTGAACTTATACTATTCCACTGTTCCAGCATTTCTTAAATTCTATTCAAGTTTTTTCTTCCATAAGTAGATTAAAACAAAAATTGTATCAGAGCTCTAGGGACCTGAGTCGCCTTCGAAGGCACATTTTGAAGTTTGTTTTACTAATCTCTTATGTTTTTCTTAATCTAATCTAGTCAAAAATCAAAATTAACTACTGCACTGAGCTTGGCTGATTGTGTACATCTGTTTTGTAGTTAAGGTCATTAAATTATTTTCTATTGTGGTTTGAATGCAAACCTTTATACAATTATTTAATAGTAGCCAAAATTCAAGCCTAGGTATATTGTATAAAATTGTTTGTACAAAACTGCACAATAATCAACCTCTGACATGGCAATATGCAAAGAAAATATGAACTGACCCTGTGTAGTAAAATCTTTCTGATGGCAAATTAAACATCTTAGGGAGTGTGAGAGCTCAAACTAGAATGAAATCATCTGTGCAAAAAGTTGGGAGGATCAGGGGCGGAGCCAAGATGGCGACTAGCACACACAGTTTCTGAGCTGTGGAAATGCTAACCATCTGAGTTGGTGAGTGGAAGGACCTCTAACCCAGGAAAACAACCGTGAAGCTTCCTAAACAACAGGGAACATCGCAGGAGGCGAAAACTTTGGTCTCCGGTCACCTGGAGACTTGTTTGGGGAAGACGTAACTGCCTGGGGTCTGCAGCGGCTGAGGTTGAGCTCCAAGCCATTTAGCGGCAAGTGTAGCAGTACTCTTCTCAGAGTCCGAGATCCACCCGGCGGCTGCACCATTCTCCCAGGGCCCAAGTCTGCTAGACACCATACTAGCTCCACAGGATCATGATCACTGACTGTATGGCCCGCCCAATCACACAGTGACAGAGAATACGCTATATACTAACCAAAACCAGGCAGACACGCCACACTAGCTAGGCACACCAGGCCCTGGGAGAGCACAGTGAAGAGACCCCAGGACTTCCCAGAAAGCATCTGGACTAGCAACCCAGTCTCCAGTTACAGCAGGACTTTCTAACCTGGCAGCGGAGCAGCACTGAGCTGGCGGGGCACATCAGCCCTCCAGTTTAAGACTAACCAGGGCCAAACCAGAGAACAGAAAGCCTGGTTACCTCGATTCCTACTGACGTGACCACCTTGAAATCTCCAGCTGCAGCAAGACCTCATAACCTGGCAGTGACAGCAGCACAGAGATGGCAGAGCACATCAAAGAAGCAGGGCCAAACCAGAGAGCAAAGAGCCCAGATACCCTGATCTCTGCCAAGTGACCTGCCTGTAAGTGAGTGCACCCTTGAGAATCTGCAGCTCCCCAGATCCTGGGTCCTTCTAAAACAGAAGCCAGGCATCAATTCCCCTCCCAACCATATACCCACTTTGGGAAACAGAGGGGCACTTGGGACATTGAAGTTCCTGCTCTGTGGGTCTAATTGAGGAGTTAAGGCAGTTAATGCCAGAAATTGAGCTGCAATCATCACTAGCGCCTGCGACATATACAGTACAGAGCCTCTCCCACACACTCAAGGGTTCAACATTATCCATCACTCTGTCCCTTGAGATACACGTCCACACACACCTAAACACACACACACACACACACACACACACATACACACACACTTGCATTTGCCCCGTCTGTGATGCAAACTTTTCTCCCACAGGTACAGCTAGTCCTCAGCACACGCTAAGGACACGGGACCTCTCTCAGCTTGCTGAAGAACTATCCAGACGCCAGAAAGATACAGTACCAGTCTGATCTGCAGAATCCAAAAACAAACAGGGAAGGTTTCAGATAAGCCAATGGCCAGGGGTAGGCAAAAGATCACTTCCAACATAAATCAGGACATCATGACTTCACCAGGAAACCCCAAAATCGATGGATACTCCAATTCAACAGAAGCACAGGAAAATGACCTTAAAGCCATGCTTACCCAATTATTTGAGGCTCATAAAGAGGAAATGAACAAATCTTTCAAAGAGTTGGCCAGTCATTTGGAGGTAAAGAAATAAGAAATAGACAAAACCCTTAAAGAAACACAGGCAAACATAGCCAACCAAATAGAAACATATGTAGAGATAAAATTAGTGGCATATAAAAAGGAAATGAACAAGGAAATAGAGACCATCGTAGAGAGACAGGAATCCAAATTCAAACACATGAAAGTAATGGTGCAGGCATGAAAGCAGAATTAGAATCAATAAAGAAAACACAAAATGAGAAAACCCTGGAGCTGGAGAACTTCGAGAAAAGAGCAGGAACCACACAAGTAAGCATCACCAACAGAATACAAAAGATGGAAGAGAGAATCTCTGGAGCTGAAGACACACTTGCAGAAATTGATACTTCTCTCAAAGAAAAAGTAAAATCAGAAAAGTTCCAAACACAAAATATCCAAGAAATCAAGGACGCTATGAAAAGACAAAATCTAAGAATAATAGGAATTGATGAAAAAGAAGACTCCAGGCTCTAAGGTCTAGAAAATTTTTTAAGAAAATCATAGAAGAAAATTTTCCCAACTTAAATAAAGAGATGTCCATAAATATACAAAAGGCCTACAGAACTCCAAATAGACTAGATCAGAAAAAAAAAAAAAAAACCAAAAACATATCACGTCACATCATAGTTAAAACACTAAATCTACAGAACAAAGAAAAGATATTAAAAGCAGCCAGGGAAAAAGGCCAAGTAACATATGAAAGTAGACCTATCAGAATCACATCGGACTTCTCATCAGAAACTATGAAAGCCAGAAGGGCCTGGGCAAGTATCATGGAGACTCTATGAGATCACAAATGTCAACCCAGACTACTATACTCTGCAAAGCTTTTAATCAACATAGATGGAGAAAACAAAATATTCCATGACAAAACTAAATTTACACAATATCTACACAGCAAACCAACCCTACAGAAGATACTAGAAGGAAAACTCCAATCCAACGAAAACAACTTCACCCAAGAAAAAAGGGCATACAAATAATGTCCCAAAAAAATGAAAGGAAAACAAGCAATGAATCAGGGTAAGATCACCGACTCCATTACAAAAAGGAACTAACATGCATTGGTCACTACTATCTATCAATATCAATGGACTCAACTCACCAATAAAAAGACACAGGCTAACAGAATGGTTGCGGAAACAGGACCCAACATTCTGTTGCATCCAAGAAACACACCTATGCAACAAAGATAAACACTACCTCAGAGTAAAGGGCTAGAAAAATGTTTTTCAAGCAAATGGTTCCAGAAAACAAGCTGGAATAGCCATCCTAATATCTAATAAAATAGACTTTCATCCAAAGTTTATCAAAAAAGATAAGGAGGGCCACTATATTCTCATCAAAGGAAAAATCCACCAAGAGGAAATTACAATTTTGAATATCTATGCCCCAAATACAAGAGCACCTACATTCATAAATGAAACAATATTAAAGCTTAAATCATACATTGATCCTAATACCCTAATAGTGGGAGACTTCAACACCCCACTCTCATCAAAGGACAGATCAACTAGACAGACACCAAATAGGGAAATAAAAGCACTCACAGAATCCCTAAATCAAATGGACCTAATAGACGTCTACAGATCTTTTCACCCAAACTCAAAAGAGTACACCTTCTTTTCAGCACCACATGGAACCTTCTCCAAAATAGACCATATATTGGGTCACAAAGCAAGCCTCAACAAATACAAAAGGATTGAAATAATCCCTTGTATACTATCTGACCACCATGGACTTAAGCTGGACATCAACAACAACAGAAACAACAAAAAGCAGATACGTACATGGAAACTGAACAACTTACTACTCAATGACAGCTGGGTCAAGGAAGAAATAAAGAAAGAAATTAAAGACTTCCTAGAATTCAATGAAAATGAAGGCACAACATACCCAAATTTATGGGACACATTGAAAGCAGTGCTCAGATGAAAATTTATAGCACTAAGTGCCTGCAAGAAGAAATCCGTAATATCACATACAAACAACTTAATGGCCCAACTGAAAAACCTAGAAAAAAAAGAAGCAGATACACCCAAGAGGAGCAGACAGCTGGAAATAATCAAACTCAGGGCTGAAATCAATCAATTAGAAGCAAATAAACCTATCCAAAGAATCAATGAAACAAAAAGCTGGTTCTTTGAGAAAATCAACAAAATAGACAAACCCTTAGCCAAACTAACTAAAAAGCAGAGAGAAACTATCCAAATCAGCAAAATCAGAAATGAAAATGGGGACATAACTGCAGCCACTCTGGAAATCTAAACAATTATAAGGTCATACTACAAAAACCTATATGGCACAAAATTTGAAAATCTAAATAAAATGGATAATTGTCTTGACAGATTCCATCTACCAAAATTAAGCCAAGATCAGGTAGAAAGACTGAATAGCCCTATATCTCCCAAGGAAATTGAAGCAGTCATTAACAGTCTCCCCTCCAAAAAAAGTCCTGGACCAGATGGCTTCAGCGCAGAATTCTATAAGACCTTCAAAGTGCTAACAACAATTCTCCTCAAACTATTCCACAAAATAGAAACAGAAGGAACACTACCAAACTCATTCTATGAAGCCACAGTCATCTTGATACCTAAGCCACACAAAGATCCAACAAAAAAGAGAACTTCAGACCTAGCTCTCTTACGAACATTGATGCAAAAATACTCAATAAAATAATTGCAAACCGAATCCAAGAACAAATCAAAGATATCATCCACCATGACCAAGTAGGCTTCATCCCAGGCATGCAAGGGTGGTTCAACATACGGAAATCCATCAATGTAATCCACCACATAAACAAAATGAAGGAGAAAAACCACATGATCATCTCCTTAGATCCCGAAAAAGCATTTGACAAAGACCAACACCAATTCATGTTTAAAGTCTTGGAGAGATCAGGGATACAAGGCACATACCTAAAGATAGTAAAGGCAATATACAGCAAGCCTATAGCCAACATCAAACTCAATGGAGAGAAACAAGAATCAATCCCACTGAAATCAGGGACAAGGCAAGGCTGCCCACTGTCTCCATATCTCTTCAACATAGTACTTGAAGTCCTAGCCAGAGCAATAAGACAACTAAAGGAGATCAAGAGGATACAAATCGGAAAGGAAGAGGTCAAAATATCACTATTTGCAGATGATATGATAGTATACATGAGCGACCCCAAAAATTCAACCAGAGAACTCCTTCAGCTGATAAACACCTTCAGCAAAGTGGCAGGATACAAAATCAACTCAAAAAAATCAGAAGCCCTCCTGTACACCAAAGACAAAATGGCTGAGAATGAAATTAGGGAAACAACACCGTTCACAATAGCCACTAGTAACATAAAGTACCTTGGGGTGACTCCAACCAAGGAAGTGAAAGACCTGTTTAAGAAATTGGATACAGAAATTGTGGTATTTTTACACAATGGAATACTACTCAGCAATCAAAAAGGAGGAAATCATGAAATTTGCAGGCAAATGGTGGGATCTAGAAAAGATCATCCTGAGTGAAGTATCCCAGAAGGAGAAAGACAAACTTGGTATATACTCGCTTATATAGACCTACAAGATATGGTAAACATAATGAAATCTACACACCTAAAGAAGATAATCAAGAAAGTGGACATGGGTGAAGATGATCAATCCTCATTTAGAAAGACAAATGGGATGTGCATTGAATGTATGACAGGAGTCTACCGCAAAAAGGCATCTGAAAGACTCTACCTAGCAGTGTTTCAAAGCAGACACTAAGACTCATAACCAAACCTTGGCAGAGTGCAGGGAATCATATGAAAGAAGGGGAGTTAGTATGATATGGAAAGGATAGGAGCTCTACAAGTACCAAATATATCCGGGCACACGGTCTTTTCTGAGACTGACACTCAACCAAGGACCATCTATGGATATAACAGAACTTCTGCTCGGATGTGGCCCGTTGTAGCTCAGTAACCAAGTAGTTTTCCAATGTAAGGGGAACAAGGACTATTTCCAACAGGATCTCAAGTGTAGGCTCTTTGACCTCCCCCCCCAGGGGAGGAGCAGTCCTGTTATGCCACAGAGGAGGACTTTGCAGTCAGCCATGAAGATACCTGATAAAACAGGGTCAAATGAAAGGGGAGGAGGTCCTCCCCTATCAGTGGACTTGGAAAAGGGCAGGGAGGAGACCAGGGAGTGAGTTGGGGTGGGGGAGGGAATGAGGGAGTGGGATACAGCTGGGGCACAGAGTTAACAAATTGTAACTAAAAAGAAAAATTAAAATTAAAAAAAAGGAAGCCAAGACCAGAGAAGACCAAGTATACCAATCTTGGATGCACAGGGAATTCTGAGCTAACTTGAGTGATGTACCAAGACTTTGTAACCCACTCCCAAATAATAACTAATGCAGATGGAGAAAAAAAAGTTGGGAAGATCATGTGCATGTTATTTACAAGGCAATTCCATGAGGTTTGCTGACAAAGTACTATTAGGACAATAGTTAAGTCAATTAGGACAAATGGTTGAGACAATGCTTCTCAACCATTCTGACCCACCCCATACCATTTATCCATCCATCCAATTAAATAGAACAATTATTTACTACTTTTTTGACCAAGAATGGTTTTAGCTAGTCTAGGACTTTTTTTTTTTGCCAAAATATAGTCTACCCTGAAAGAATGATCTCTCTTTTCTTGGTTTGTCTTTTTTAGAAACTTTTAGTCCTGGTTTGAATGTAAGTGTCTGTAATGCCAGCACTCGGGAGGGAGAAGCCTGGGATGTCTGATACCTTGTTAGAGAGAGAAAAAAAATAAAATACTAGGAGAGCATTTTATAATTCATATAGTACAGGCAGAAATTATGTGCTTGACCCACTTATTCAGTTAATCATTCAAATAATTTCCCATGACCTCATATCTCTATTGAAAATCTTGTACTGAAAAAAAACATAAATAACTAGAATACAAGATATGACAGAATGAGAATGATTCAATTAAAATGAACAATAAGTGGGACAGTGTTATTATATATAAAAATGGTGTTGAGTTATATACTGCTATTTATTTGTCCTGTGATTATCACAACAGTATTATTTGACCCATGATCACAAATAATAAGACCTAGACGCCTGTTAAATTTTATAATTTCCTTATTTACTTTCAAATGGGCAGATATTTCACCTCTATTGTTTCAATAACTTCATCATCACTTCCCAGCTCCATCCAATGTTGTCCTCCTTAATCATCCTCATCTGGGTGACCTTCCATCTATAATCTTATGACTTCTTGCTTTTATTTGGTGTTTTCTCCATCCACACCATCCTTGGAGTCTTTCCTTTTGGCCCACCTGGTTTCTTCTAACTGCTGTCCCATTGTGGTGTCCTCCTGCCTCCTCTCTTCCCACTTGTCAGTTTCCCATGATTCTTCTGTTCCCACAGCCTAGTAACCATAACCACAACAACCCCATTCTGCCCTGCCCAGGTTTTATTCCTTTAATCAATCAATGAGGTATGTCTTAGACAGGTTTACACAAACAAAGATAGGTTTATCTAGGCAGTAACCAGATCTTCAGGGCCAGTAATTAGCATCCATATAAAAACATAAGATCAACCCACAACAGAAACGAGATTGATTTTTTATTTTTAAAGTATGGATATAAACCTAACATTATTTTTTTTTTCATTTTTAGTCAGAATAAAGATTGGGTGACTCAAACCAACCATATGCACCGGAGAGAAAATTTATTTAATAAAGATCAGAAGAAGTCTTGAGTCAGGACATAAATCATATCAAATTATTAGAAGAAATAGATTTTAAGACCTGAATAACAAAAAAGTAGAGAGTGTCAGGAAAGAATTGAAAATAAAGCCAAGTAAAACACCTTGCCAAGTGAAAGATAATTTTCCACTAGGAGATCTGAAAAAAAAAATCATATTGGTGAAAACCAGAACCACCTTCAGAAGCAGAACATTAGATGACAGAAATCGGGTGAAAATTGTGAGAAGTAGATTTGAAAAATCTCCACCAAATTAAAATTTTGAAAAGAGCTTAAGTCAGCATTTACCCTCAACTAGGAGATATACAAAATATCTTCTTAGGACAGAAGTCAGCTAATCTTATCTGGGGCCAAAAATTAAAAACAAAGTAAGGGATCATGGAGTCTACAAAACACCATTAGGATTACTGCACAAAGTAGTTCATGTCAGTTTTGCAGTGTTGAATTCATAGCAATTGGAGATGGTTTTTTATAGTAGAGAGTGTCATAGAAGGCAGTGTTGTGCTTTCAATTTTAGTTGCTAGAAAGACTACATGATGGCAAGGAAAATGTCTGGGATAAGAAAAATGTTTCTTGGTTTTTTTTTGTTTGTTTGGTTGGTTGGTTGTTTTAACCAACTGATATTTCTATACCTTAAAACATTTCTGTAGATTCCCTAGTTCTCTAGTATTTCAAATGCATATTTTATAAGCATTGCTTTCATGATTAAAAAACATCATCCATTAACAATCTTTTGGTTTGAGTAATGAACATATAGTACAGTTATTAGAATGTGGAAGACCAGACAATCAGGTTATAGGCTGTGTATACTCATTCTATTCAAACTATTTTCCCATCAGTAAAATGAAGAAAAAAAAATCTTCCTCGTAAAAATGTGGTGATGAAATGAATCGTGAACTTATTTAGCATTATAGTTGTTACAGAGAATTTGTAAAGAATCCACTATGAATATGTGTTATGCTAGAGTCGACTGAAGTATGTTTTATCATATTTGTTTGTTTCATGTAAGAGAAAGTTTAGGTGTAGAAATACTTCCAATTTCTACAAGTTGTCTAATAATTTGTTATAAATTTACAAGAATAGTAATGATTTATTGTTTCTTCGTCGAGTGTTCTGATTTAGACATTATACTCTATCTCGTTAAATTTTTTACACAAAAATTTACTGCACTTTATCCTCATGGTTCTGTTTTGTTATCCTTATGGTACCATTCTGTTAATATAAAATGAGATTTCTTATATAAAGATACGTCCTACAGAGATAAACTCATAACCAAAAGTGTGGTATTTATATTAAAATTAGTCTTAGATCAAGAACAATTATTCAAAATAACATTATTTTCATTTTGTTGTTGTTCCAAAATTACTTTCCAGTTATTCTCTATGTACATTTTGTCTCTAGAAATTCTGATAGAGAAAAAAAAATTCTGCCAATACAAATGATTTTTTTTTGCCTGGGAATCATTAACATATAGTAGTCTATGAATCTGCATTCCTCTACCTGGCAGTTTCAATATTGTGTTTATATTTAGTAACTATTTAGTAACACCAAGTAAGCATCCACAGCATCAAGAGCACTGTTACTAGATTAACATTATTCCTGACTGCTAGCCACAGCAAATTCACACTTAACGAAAACCCATAGCATTTGAGCCTATTCTTTGCTTTTTATATATTTCTCCTAAGTCAATTAAATGGTTTGTATACGGAGAAATAAAAGGAAAACAATTATCTTAGATTTTAATACCCTCTTTTTCCCTGCTTTCTTACCAATGTGTAGATAAATAAATAAGTAGATTTATTAATAAAAGTTGTGATATTGTTCCATGGTTGATTAGTGTGTGTATGTAATTAATCATTGTATACATATTGTTTTTAATTTTTTTAAATCTTTTTTTATAAATTGCACTTTATTCACATTGTATCCCAGCTGTAGCCCTCTAGCTCATCCCCTCCCAATCCCACACTCCCTCCATCATCTCCTCTCATGCCCCTCCTCAATTCCACTAGTAGGGGAGGTCCTTCTCTCCTTCCTTTTGACTGAAGCCTATTAGGTCTCATCAGGACTGGCTTCATTGTCTCTCTCTATGGCCTGGTAAGGCTGCTCCCAACTCATGGGAGGTGATCAAAGAGCAAGCCACTGAGTTCATGTCAGAGACAGTACCTGATCCCCTTACTAGGGAACCCAATTGGAGACTGAGATGCCATGGGCTATATCTGTGCAGATATATGTATGGTCCTTGGTGTGCTGAGCCCATACACAAAATCTTAGTAGTAAGACAGCAGAACATGTTCTGCCTATCAAGATTGAAATAATCCCTTGTATCCAATCTGATCACCATGGACTAAAGCTGGACATCAATGACAAAAATAGCAAAAGGCCTACACACACATGGAAACTGAACAACCTGCTACTAAATGACAGTTGGGTAAAAGAAGAAATAAAGAAAGAAATGAAAGTCTTCCTAGCATTCAATGAAGATGAAGGCACAACATACCCAAACATATGGGACACAATGAAAGCAGTGCTAAGAGGAAATTTCATAGCACTAAGTGCCTTCAGGAAGAAATTCGAAACATCTCATGCAAGCAACTTAATGGCTCAATTAAAAGCCCTAGGAAAAAAAGAAGCAGACACACCAAAAAGGAGTACAAAGCCGGAAATAATCAAACTCAGCATTGAAATGAATAGATTAGAAACAAATAAAACAATTCAAAGAATCAATGAAACCAAGAGATGGTTCTTTGAGAAAATCAATAAGATAGATAAACCCTTAGCCAAACTAACTAAAAGGCAGAGAGACACTATCAAATCAATAAAATAAAAAACAAAAAGGGGGATATAACCACAGACACTGAAGAAATCGAAACAATAATTAGGACTTACTTTAAAAGCCTATATGCCATAAAATTTGAAAATCTAAATGAAATGGATAATTTTCTTGACCAATTACACATGCCAAAGCTGAATCAAAACAAGGTAAATCAATTAAATAGTCCCATATCCCATAAAGAAATAGAAGCTGTCATCAAAAGTCTCCCATGCAAAAAAAATCCCAGGGCCAGATGGTTTCAGCACAGAATTCTACCAGACCTTCAAAGAAGAGCTAAATCCAATACTCTTCAAACTATTCCACAAAATAGAAATAAAAGAAACACTGCCAAACTCACTCTATGAAGCCACAGTCACATTGGTACCTAAACTTCAAAAACACCCAACGAAGAAAGAGAATTTCAGGCCAATCTCCCTCATGAACATTGATGCAAAAAAATTCACAAAATACTTGCAAACCGAATCCAAGAACACATGAAAGATATCACCACTATGACCAAGTAGGCTTCATCCAAGGCATACAGGGGTGGTTCAATATACAGAAATCCATCAATGTGATCCACCATATAAACAAACTGAAGGAGAAAAAACACATGACCATCTCCTTAGATGCTGAAAAGGCATTTGACAAAATAAAACATCCATTCATCTTTAAAGTCTTGAAGAGATCAGAGATAAAAGGCACATACCTGAACATAATAAAGGCAATATACAGAAAGCCTATAGCCAATATCAAACTTAATGGAGAGAAACAAGAATCAATCCCACTGAAATCAGGGACAAGGCAAGGCTGCCCACTCTCCTTATTTCTTCAACATATTTCTTGAAGTCCTGGCTAGAGCAATAAAACAATTGAAAGGAGATCAAGGGGATACAAATTGGAAAGGAAGAAGGCAAACTTTTACTATAAGCAGATGATATGATAGTATACCTGAGTGATCCAAAAATTCTACCAGGGAACTCCTACAGCTGAATAACACCTCCAGCAAAGTGACTGGATACAAAATTAAGTCTAAAAAATCAGTAGCCCTCATGTATAGAAAAGACAAAAGGACCGAGAAAGAAATTAGGGAAATAACACCCTTCACGATAGCCACAAAGGACATAAAATACCTTAGTGTGAACCTAAACAAGCAAGTCAAAGACTTATATGAAAAAATTTTCAAGTCTCTGAAGAAAGAATTAGAAGAAGATATCAGAAGATGGAAAGCTCTCCCATGCTAATGGCTTAGCAGGTTTAATATATTAAAAATGGCCATCTTACCAAAAGCAATCTACAGATTCAATGCAATTCCCATCAAATTACCAACACAATTCTTAATCCACCTTGAAAGAAAAATTCTCACCTTCATATGGAACAACAAGAAACCCAGAATTGCTAAAACAATTCTCTATGGTAAAAGATCTTCAGGAGGTATCTCCATCCCTGATCTCAAGCTGTAATATAGAGCAACAATACTAAAAACTGTGTGGTACTGGCATAGAAACAGACTAGTGGATCAATGGAATCAAATAGAAGACACTGACATAAATCCACATACTTATTGACACCTCATTTTTGACAAAGATGCCAAAACAATTCAATGGAAAAAAAAAAAAACAGCATCTTCAACAAACGGTGTTGGTCTAACTGGATGTCTACATGTAGAAAACTGCAAATAGACATGTACTTATCACCCTGCACAAAACTAAAGTCCAAGTGGATCAAAGACCTCAATATAAAACAGACACACAAAACCACTTAGAAGAAAAAAGTGGGGAAGAGCCTTGAACTCATTAGTGCAGGAGACAACTTCCTGAACAGAACTCCAAAAGCACAGGCTTTAAGAGCAACAATCAATAAATGGGACCTCATGAAACTGAAAAGCTGTAAAGGAAAAGACACTTTTGTCAGAACAAAATGACACCCAACAGACAGGGAAAGGATCTCCACCAACCCTATATCTGACAGAGGGTTGATATCCAGAATATATAAAAAATTAAAGAAGTTAAAAAGCAATAAATCAAGTAATCCAGTTAAAAAAATGGGTTATGGAGCTAAACAGAGACTTCTATGGAGAGGAATATAGAATGGCAGAGAAACAGTTAAAGAAATGTTCAATGTCCTTAGTCAAGGGAAATGCAAATCAAAACAACCCTAAGATTTCACCTTACACCAATCAGAATGGCTAAGATCAAAAACTCAAGTGACAACACATGCTGGAGAGGTTGTGGAGGCAGGGGAACCCTCCACCACTGCTGGTGGGAATGTAAACTTGTACAACCACTCTGGAAAGCAATCTGGTGCTTCCTCAGACAACTACGAAATGTGCTTCCTCAAGATCCAGCTATACCACTCCTAGGCATATACCCAATAGAGGCTCAAGTACACAATAAGGACATTTGCTCAACCATGTTTGTAGTAGCCTTATTTGTGATAGCCAGAAGCTGGTAACAGCCCAGATGCCCCTCAGTGGAGGAATGAATTCAAAAATTGTGGTATATCTACACAGTGGAATATTACTCAGCAATAAAAAACAAGGAAATCATGAAATTTGCAGGGAAATGGTGGGATCTGGAAAAGAACATCCTGAGTAAGCTATCCCAGAACCAGAAAGATGCACATGGTATATACTCACTCATATAGACATATAATATAGGATAAACCTACTAAAATCTGTACACCTAAAGAAACTAATCAAGAGGGAGGACTCTTGCTAAAATGCTCAATCCATATCCAGAAAGGCAAAGAAGATGGACTTCAGAAGAAGGGGAAAAGGGGGAACAAATCTGCAGACTATCAATGCAGAGGCTGAGACTTATGGGCAACCTTTGGCAGATTGCAGGGAATCTTGTGAAAGAAGTGGGAAACAGTAAGATCTGGAGAGGAGAGGAACTCCACAAGGAAAGCAACAGAACCAAAAAATCTGAGCACAGGGGTCTTTCCTGAGACTGATACTCTAACCAAGGACTATGCATGGAGATAACCTAAGACCCCTGCACAGATGTGCCCTAAGGCAGTTCAGTATCCAAGTGGGTTCCGTTGTAATAGGAACAGGGACTGTCTATGACATGAACTGATTGGCCTGGTCTTTAATTACTTTCCCCTGAGGGGCAAGCAACATTACTAGGCCACAGAAAAAGACAATGTAGCCACTCCTGATGAGACCTAATTGACTAGGATCAGAAGGAAGGAAAAGAAGACCTCCCCTATCAGTGGACTTGGGGAGGGGCATGCATGCAGAGGGTGGAGGAAGGGAGGGTTTGGGACTGGAGGAAGGAGGGTACCACAGGGGAGATACAAAGTGAATAAAGTGTAATTAATAAAGAATTAAAAATCAGAACTATAAAAATTATATTTTAAAGGAAAAGTTAAAAATCAAATCAAAATTAATGCATAGAGTTCAATAATAAACAAACCATCAAAGAAAACCTTAGTAAAAGAAAAAAGGGGGGCGGAGCCAAGATGGCGACTACCACAGACAGTTTCCGAGCTGTGGAAGAGATAAAGTTCTGAGTTGATGAGTGGAAGAACTTCTGAAGCCAGGGAAACAACGGACAGACTTTCTAAACAACAGGGAACATCGCAGGAGGTGAAAACCTTGGTCTCGGGTCACCCAGGGACTTGTTTGGGGAAGGTGAGAAACGATCCTTTGATCTCTCTGCACTCCTCTCCCCCAGACCTCCCTCCTCCTCGGCACAGCGGACTCGCCTTTCTCAGCACAGACCTAACTGCCTGGGGCCTGCAGCCACTGAGGCGGAGCCCCAAGCCCTTTATCGGCAAAGGCCAGCAGTACTGTGTCTCGGAGCCCCAGATTCACGCGCGGCGGCTGCGCCATCCTTCCAGGGCCCGAGTCTGCAAGACGCCATACTAGCTCCACAGGATCGCGATCACTGACAGTACGGCCCGCCCAATCCCACAGTGACAGAGAATACGCTATATACTCACCAAAACCAGACAGAAACGCCACACAAGCTAGACACACCAGGCGCTCGGCCCGCGAAGCTTGGAGAGCACAGTGAAGAAACCCCAGGACTTCCCAGAAAGCATCTGGACTAGCAACCCAGTCTCCAGTTACAGCAGGACTTTCTAACCTGGCGGCGGAGCAGCACTGAGCTGGCGGGGCACATCAGCCCTCCAGTTTAAGACTAACCAGGGCCAAACCAGAGAACAGAAAGGCTGGTTACCCCGATTCCCACTGACGTGACCACCCTGAAATCTCCAGCTGCAGCAAGACCTCATAACCTGGCAGTGACAACAGCATGGAACTGGCGGAGCACATCAAAGAAGCAGGGCCAAACCAGAGAGCAGAGTGCCCAGATACCCCTATCTCTGCCAAGTGACCTGCCTGTAAGTGAGTGAACCCTTGAGAATCTGCAGCTCCACTGATCCTGGGTCCTTCTAAAACAGAAGCCAGGCATCGAACCCCCTCCCACCCATATACCCACTTTGGGAAACAGAGGGGCACTTGGAACATTGAAGTTCCTGCTCTGTGGATCTAATTGAGGAGTTAAGGCAGTTAATGTCAGAAATTGCGCTGCGATCATCACCAGCGCCTGCGACATATACATTGCAGAGCCCCTCCCACACACTCAAGGGTTCAACATTAGCCATCACTCTGTCCCTTGAGACACACGCCCACTCCCACTTACACACACACACACACACACACACATATATACACACGCACACACGCACGCTTGCATTTGCCTCTGTTTGCGCCTGCGCACTTTCCTCCCACAGGTACAGCTAGTCCTCAGCACACGCTAAGGACACAGGACCTCTCTCAACTTCCTGAAGAATTCTCCAGACTCGAGAGAGAGACAGTACCAGTCTGATCTGCAGACTCCAAAAAAAAACAGGGAAGGTCTCAGATAAGCCAATGGCCAGGAGTAGGCGAAAGAACACTTCCAACATAAATCAGGACATCATGACTTCACCAGCAAACCCCAAAATCGATGGATACTCCAATTCATCAGAAGCACAGGAAAATGACCTTAAAGCCATGCTTGCTCAATTATTTGAGGCTCATAAGGAGGAAATGAACAAATCTTTCAAAGAGTTGGCCAGTCAATTGGAGATAAAGAAAGAAGAAATAGACAAAACCCTTAAAGAAACACAGGCAAACATAGCCAAACAAATAGAGGCACAAGTAGAGAAAAAATTAGTGGCATACAAAAAGGAAATGAACAAAGAAATAGAGTCCATCGTAGAGAGACAGGAATCCAAATTCAAACACATGGAAGAAATGGTGCAAGGCATGAAAACAGAATTAGAATCAATAAAGAAAACACAAAATGAGAAAACTCTTGAGCTGGAGAACTTGGAGAAAAGATCAGGAACCACAAAAGTAAGCATCACCAACAGAATACAAGAGATGGAAGAGAGAATCTCTGGAGCTGAAGACACACTTGCAGAAATTGATACTTCTCTCAAAGAAAAAGTAAAATCAGAAAAATTCCAATCACAAAATATCCAAGAAATCAAGGATGCTATGAAAAGACAAAATCTAAGAATAATAGGAATTGATGAAAAAGAAGACTCCAAGCTCCAAGGTCCAGAAAATATTTTCAAGAAAACCATAGAAGAAAATTTTCCCAACTTAAAGAAAGAGATGTCCATAAATATACAAGAGGCCTACAGAACACCAAATAGACTAGACCAGAAAAGAAACACATCACGTCACATCATAGTCAAAACACTAAAACTACAGAACAAAGAAAAGATATTAAAAGAAGCAAGGGAAAAAGGCCAAGTAACATATGAAGGTTATCAGAATCACACCAGACTTCTCATCAGAAACTATGAAAGCCAGAAGGGCCTGGGCAAGCATCATGGAGACTCTAAGAGATCACAAATGTCAACCAAGACTACTATACCCTGCAAAGCTTTCAATCAACATAGATGGAGAAAACAAAATATTCCATGACAAAACTAAATTTACGCAATATCTATACAGCAAACCAACCCTACAGAAGATACTAGAAGGAAAACTCCAATCCAACGAAAACAAATTCACCCAAGAAAACAGGGCATACAGATAATATCCCAAAAAAAAATGAAAAGAAAACAAGCAATGAAACAAGGTAAGATGATCGAGTCCATTACAAAAGGAACTAACATGCATTGGTCAATATTATCTATCAATATTAATGGACTCAACTCACCAATAAAAAGACACAGGCTAACAGAATGGTTATGGAAACAAGACCCAACATTCTGTTGCATCCAAGAAACACACCTATGCAACAAAGATAAACACTACCTCAGAGTAAAGGGCTGGAAAAATGTTTTTCAAGCAAATGGTTCCAGAAAACAAGCTGGAATAGCCATCCTAATATCTAATAAAATAGACTTTCATCCGAAGTTAATCAAAAAAGATAAGGAGGGCCACTATATTCTCATCAAAGGAAAAATCCAACAAGAGGACATCACAATTTTGAATATCTATGCCCCGAATACAAGAGCACCTACATTCGTAAATGAAACAATATTAAAGCTTAAATCATACATTGATCCTAATACCTTAATAGTGGGAGACTTCAACACCCCACTCTCATCAAGGGACAGATCAACCAGACAGACAACAAATAGGGAAATAAAAGCACTCACAGAATCCCTAAATCAAATGGACCTAATAGACATCTACAGATCTTTTCACCCAAACTCAAAAGAGTACACCTTCTTTTCAGCACCACATGGAACCTTCTCCAAAATAGATCATATAGTTGGTCACAAAGCAAGCCTCAACAGATACAAAAGGATTGAAATAATCCCTTGTATACTATCTGACCACCATGGACTAAAGCTGGACATCAACAACAACAGAAAGGACAAAAAGCCGACACGCACATGGAAACTGAACAACTTACTACTCAATGACAGCTGGGTCAAGGAACAAATAAAGAAAGAAATTAAAGACTTTCTAGAATTCAATGAAAATGAAGGCACAACATACCCAAATTTATGGGACACATTGAAAGCAGTGCTCAGAGGAAAATTTATAGCACTAAGTGCCTACAAGAAGAAATCCATAACGTCACATACAAACAACTTAATGGCCCAACTGAAAAACCTAGAAAAAAAAGAAGCAGATACACCCAAGAGGAGCAGACGGCTGGAAATAATCAAACTAAGGGCATAAATCAATCAATTAGAAACAAATAAAATTATCCAAAGAATCAATGAAACAAAAAGCTGGTTCTTTGAGAAAATCAACAAGATAGACAAACCCTTAGCCAAACTAACTAAAAAGCAGAGAGAATCTATCCAAATCAGCAAAATCAGAAAGGAAAATGGGGACATAACTACAGACACTGAGGAAATCCAAACGATTTTTAGGTCATACTACAAAAGCCTATATGGCACAAAATTTGAAAATCTAAATGAAATGGATAACTTTCTTGACAGATTCCATCTACCAAAATTAAGTCAAGATCAGGTAGAAAGACTGAATAGCCCTATATCTCCCAAGGAAATTGAAGCAGTCATTAACAGTCTCCCCTCCAAAAAAAGCCCTGGACCAGATGGCTTCAGCGCAGAATTCGACAAGACCTTCAAAGAAGTACTAACACCAATTCTCCTCAAACTATTCCACAAAATAGAAATAGAAGGAACACTACCAAACTCATTCTATGAAGCCATAGTCACTTTGATACCTAAACCACACAAAGATCCAACAAAAAAAGAGAACTTCAGACCTATCACTCTTATGAACATTGATGCAAAAATACTCAATAAAATACTTGCAAACCGAATCCAAGAACACATCAAAGATATCATCCACCATGACCAAGTAGGCTTCATCCCAGGCATGCAAGGGTGGTTCAACATACAGAAATCCATCAATGTAATCCACCACATAAACAAAATGAAGGAGAAAAACCACATGATCATCTCCTTAGATGCTGAAAAAGCATTTGACAAAGTCCAACACCCATTTATGTTTAAAGTCTTGGAGAGATCAGGAATACAAGGCACATACCTAAAGATAGTAAAGGCAATATACAGCAAGCCTATAGCCAACATCAAAATCAATGGAGAGAAACTTAAATCAATCCCACTGAAATCAGGGACAAGCAAGGCTGCCCACTCTCTCCATATCTCTTTAACATTCTACTTGAAGTCCTAGCCAGAGCAATAAGACAACTAAAGGAGATCAAGGGGATACAAATCGGAAAGGAAGAGGTCAAAGTGTCACTATTTGCAGATGATATGATAGTATACATGAGCGACCCCAAAGATTCAACCAGAGAACTTCTTCAGCTGATAAACACCTTCAGCAAAGTGGCAGGATACAAAATCAACTCAAAAAAATCAGAAGCCCTCTTGTATACCAAAGACAAAAAGGCTGAGAAAGAAATTAGGGAAACAACACCCTTCAGAATAGCCACTAATAACATAAAATACCTTGGTGTGACTCTAAACAAGCAAGTGAAAGACCTGTTTGAGAAAAACTTCAAGTCTTTGAAGAAAGAAATTGAAGAAGATCTCATAAGATGGAAAGATCTCCCGTGCTCATGGATTGGTAGGATTAACATTGTGAAAATGGCCATCCTGCCAAAAGCAATCTACAGATTCAATGCAATTCCCATCAAAATACCAACTCAATTCTTTACAGACCTTGAAAAAAAGATTCTCAGCTTCATATGGAGAAACAAAACACCCAGAATCTCCAAAACGATCCTGTACAACAACAGATCATCTGGAGGTATCTCCATTCCTGATCTCAAGCTGTACTACAGGGCAACAGTAATAAAAACTGCATGGTATTGGCATAGAAACAGAAAGGAGGATCAATGGAATCGCATAGAAGACCCAGAAATAAACCCACACACCTATGAATACTCAATATTTGACAAAGAAGCCAAATCCATTCAATGGAAAAGACAGCATGTTCAACAAATGGTGCTGGACCAACTGGATGTCTACATGCAGAAAAATGAAAATAGATCCATATTTATCACCCTGCACAAAACTAAAGTCCAAGTGGATCAAGGACCTCAACATAAAACCAGATACTCTAAATCAGTTGGAAAAAAAAGTGGGGAACAGCCTAGAACTCATTGGCACAGGAGACAACTTCCTGAACAGAACACCAACAGCACAGGCTCTAAGAGCAACAATCAATAAATGGGACCTCATGAAACTGAAAAGCTTCTGTAAAGCAAAAGACACTGTCATCAAAACAAATAGACAGCCTACAGATTGGGAAAGAATCTTCACCAACCCTTTATCTGACAGAGTGCTAATAGCCAGTATTTATAAAGAACCAAAGAATCAGAAAAGCAACAAACATTTTCCCCACTTAAAAAATGGGGAACAGAGCTAAACAGAGAATTCTCGAAAGAGGAACATGGAATGGCAGAGAAACACTTAAAGAAATGCTCAATCTCATTAGCCATTAGGGAAATGCAAATCAAAACAACCCTGAGATTTCACCTTACACCCATCAGAATGGCCAAGATGAAAAACTCAAGTGATAGCACATGCTGGAGAGGTTGTGGAGAAAAGGGAACCCTCCTCCATTGCTGGTGGGAATGTAAACTGGTTCAACCACTTTGGAAGTCAATCTGGCGCTTTCTCAGACAACTAGTAGTGCTACCTCAAGACCCAGCTATACCACTCCTAGGTATATACCCAAAATTTGCTCAAGTACACCACAAGGACATTTGTTCAACCATGTTCGTAGCAGCTTTATTTGTAATAGCCAGAACTTGGAAACAACCCAGATGTCCATCAGCGGAGGAATGGATACAGAAATTGTGGTATTTTTACACAATGGAATACTACTCAGCAATCAAAAAGGAGGAAATCATGAAATTTGCAGGCAAGTGGTGGGATCTAGAAAAGATCATTCTGAGGGAAGTATCCCAGAAGGAGAAAGGCAAACTTGGTATATACTCGCTTATATAGACCTACAAGATATGATAAACATAATGAAATCTACACACCTAAAGAAGATAATCAAGAAAGTGGACACAGGCGAAGGTGATTAATCCTCATTTAGAAAGACAAATGGGATGTGCATTGAACTTATGACCGGAGTCTACCACAAAAGGCATCTGAAAGACTCTACCTAGCAGTGTTTCAAAGCAGACACTAAGACTCATAACCAAACCCTCGGCAGAGTGCAGGGAATCATATGAAAGAAGGGAAGTTAGTATGATATGGAAAGGATAGGAGCTCTACAAGGACCAAACATATCTGGGCACAGGGTCTTTTCTGAGACTGACACTCAACCAAGGACCATCTATGGATATAACCTAGAACTTCTGCTCGGATGTGGCCTGTGGTAGCTCAGTAACCAAGTAGTTTTCCAAAGTAAGGGGAACATGGACTATTTCTAACAGAATCGCACTCACAGGCTGTCTGTCCCCCCCCCCCACCCGGGGAGGAGCAGTCTGTTAGGCCACAGAGGAGGACTTTGCAGCCAGCCGTGAAGATACCTGATAAAACAGGGTCAGATGAAAGGGGAGGAGGTCCTCCCCTATCAGTGGACTTGGAAAGGGGCAGGGAGGAGACCAGGGAGGGAGTGTGGGGTTGGGGAGGGAATGAGGGAGCGGGATACAGCTGGGACACAGAGTTTACAAAATGTAACTAAAAAGAAAAAAATAATAATAAAAAAAAGAAATAAAAAAAAGAAAAGAAAAAAGAAGCAGCATAATGATCACTAAGAGTCTGCCAGATAATAAGTTTTCCAAGAAACTCTTCCAGAATCCCTATCCTTTTTTAATTTTCTTATTTATTTATTCATTCCATTTTTTATTTTTATTAATTACAGTTTATTTACTTTGTATCCCTCATGTACTTCTCTCCCTCCTCCCCTACCAATCCCACCATCCCTTCTCCAACCATGTCCCTCCCCATCTCTACTGATAGGGGAGGGCTTCCTCTCATTCCTTCTGATCCTAGTCTATCAGATCTCATCAGGATTGGCTGCATTGTCTTCCTCTTTGGCCTGGCAAATCTGCTAACCCTCAGGGGTAGGTGATCAAAGAGCAGTCCAATGAGTTCATGTCATAGACAGTCTCTGTCCCCATTACAATGGAGCCCACTTGGACACTGAACTGCCATTGGCTACATCTGAATAGGTATTCTAGGTTATCTTCATTGATGGTTCTTCATTGGAGTATCAGTCTCAGAAAAGACCCCTGTGCCCAGATTTTTTGGTTCTGTTACTCTCCTTGTGGAGCTCCTGTCCCCTCCAAGTCTTTCTATCTCCCCCTTCTTTCATAAGATTCCCTTCACTCTGTCCAAAGTTTGGCTATGAGTCTCAGTATCTGCTCTGATACCCTGCAGGATAGAGTCTTTCAGAGGCCCTCTGTGGTAGGCTCCTGTCCTGTTCCCTATTTTCTCCATCTTCTGATATTCATCCTCTTTGTCTTTCTGAATGGGGATTGAGCATCTTAGCCAGGTGCTACTAGATGACTGAATTTGGGCCGGTTCTCAATTATTTTCTTATTTATTTCAAAAAGGTAACAATTATAGGACTAGAGCGATGGCTCAGCAGGTAAACGTGTTTGTTGTTCTTCCAGGGAACCTGAGTTGAGGTCCCAGTATCCATTTCTAACAGCTCACAACTGTCCATAACTGCAGCTCCAGGGGTCTGCTGCCCTCTTCTGGCCTCCGAGGGCACCTGAACCTATGTGCACACCCACAGACATGCATGGCAAATACACATAAACAAAAATAAATCTTTAGAAAGAAAAGCAGTTCCAGAAACACTGCATTTTATTTCCTTAAGGTAAGCATATCGTTTGAGAGGGTTTTATTTTTTCCTCTCCCAATACTCACATTTCTGATTTCATTTTCTTGTCAGTGTTTATGGAATCCTGCTGAGTAACAACTTCAATAGCAGTGAATATCTGTATCTCCCCCAAATTCATACACTTAAACCTATCCCACAATTCCTAAAAATAAGCCTAGATTTTTAGGAAAATCAGCCTCCTTGAGTAGTTGAGAACCTTTTCCAAGGAATACATGTTAACAGTGCTGTTCACAACACTGGATTGAAATGTTGCTGGGATGCTGAAAACTGACTTTCAAGAGGGTCAGTCACTAGAGTAAAAAATGAAATTGGCAACTTTGTCGCAAAATTCTGAAATTTTCAGTTTAAATGTTGTCTAAAACACATTTAATTTTTCACTTGGTCCAATACATCAAATGTTTTTAAATGTTTGGCACATGTTTTTCTTTTATTTCCATAACTTTGTTCTGCATACTGTGTGACAATTTTCTTTAATATAGTCAATACTTAAATACAAACAAATAAAAATTGTGTTTGTGTGTTACAAAAAAAAAAAAAAAAGAGGGTCAGTCAGGGGGAGATTTACCCCAAACAGTTCTTTTATTCCTTCAGCAATCTGATATGGCTCCAGATGACAGCTTCTGATTTAACACAGTGTCCCTGGAAAAAACAGTTAGATTCACTTGCGTCCAGTGTCCTGGAACAGTGGCCTACCCTTGGGAGGGTTGTTAAAGCAGCCCGAATAAAACAAATGAGAAGCCAGGGAAGTTCTTTGGGGCTCTACATTAATAACTCAGGCTTTTTAAGGAGGATAAAGTCTTTTATTTTGGAGCATCTTAGAAGGCTTGGGCACTAACTTGATAGGCAAGAGCTATACATCAGAGAGAGAATTTAGAATTTCTACTACAATCTAAATGCTTGGCCGTGGGGAAAAGAGAGCCAGGAGCAGGGATGGCCTACTTCTGCCCCATCCTCAGATTTTCAACTTTTATTTTTAAATTACTGGTACTGGTGAGTGCCTTGTTTTGTGGAAAGCAACCCAGTTCTGCTTCTGATTGGCCGGGGCAGAAGAGTCTGGGCACTTTAATGTAGTAGCCCAAAACAAAGAGGCTCAGACCAGTCAGAAAGTCAGTCCAGAAGGTTCTGCGAGTGTCCACACTCTGGAAGTGCATAACTTAGAGGCAAACACTCTTGGACACAAGCTTCTGTGTAGTTGTGTGTGATGTTGACTCTGCAGTCAGTGAATGTCTAGAGCTGCTACGAGTACCGCACAACAAAGCTATTTGCAGTGAGGTTTTCAATGTGATTGGAGAGAAAAAACCCTCCTGCCAAAAAGCCAACTCAGGGACTTAGCACTTAAAAACATGAGACATGTGCCAATGTTTCCAAAGGACTGAAGAGGCCAAAGGACAGAGGCAGGATTCTTCATACTACTGCCCTTTCGGGCTTTCAAACCTACAAATGTCCTCTCTGCAGATAACTCTAACGTGTCAGAAATGACTTACACTTATATGTCTAACCTCAAAGATAGGCCATTCCCACAAGACTCACAGCTCTGAAATATCTGGCAGTCTGTTCCTACAACTCTGAAACCGCTTTTGGAAGGTGCACTGTTGTGGAAAAAAGTTCAGCTCTGCAGAGGCTGTGAAATATGTACTGCACAAAGCCTGCACCTCAAGGGTTTCTTTTTCTAAATGGTTAAGTGTGGTTTACAATGGTGAAAACCTACATGATGCCTTTTATTACATCAGTTAATACCTAGTTTATTACAACATTATGTTATTTTATAGGAAAAACTGAGAAGCTGTCTCTCCTCACCCCCTCTCTGTCTGTCTGTCTATATGCCTGTATCTGTGTGTGTGTTTGTGTATGTGTGCATGTGTATGTGTGTGTACATGACATAATGAAAACTTTGCAAGTAAATATTAATTGCATGTTATTAAAAGCTAAATTGGAGTTCTGCAGTGCAGCCATGACTCCCTTCTTGCATGGAATAAGACATTTACATGGAATAAAAAGTTTTATGCAAGTATGAAGACACTCTCAGTTTAGTAAGTGAACCCACAAAAGCATTATGTAATTAATTAAACATAACCAATATAAATATGTTATGTGTTTCTATGTGTATGTCCATGTAAATGTATATGTATATGTATATGTGTATGTATATGTGTATGTATATGTGTATGTATATGTGTATATGTGTATATGTATATGTATATGTATATGTATATGTATATGTATATGTATATGTGTTAGTGGGGTAATTATGAATAGAATAATAAGGAAAATAATTCTAACCTTTGGAAAATATAAAATGTTGCTAAACCATTTTTACCAGGCAAAATTTATATTTATTCTTTTACAGGCAAATTTCAGGATATACAGGATCCTAGGTATTGGTGACTACTAGTGGTGATTTTGAATCCCACTGTTTCATGTGTGTGCCATTGTAAAAGATAATTGATCTTTCTTTGACTTGATTTTCTTCATTTATCTACCTTTTTGGCTGCTAGATTTTAAATATATAATAATATATTTCTTTCAGATAATTAAGTTTAAGGCTATTATACATAATTTCAAAGAAGATTAAAATTACTGAGAATTTTCTTAGTGTTAGTGTGTTTTTGTTATGCTATTCATTCTTAAAATTTAGTGTTTGAGACTTTCACAAATGTATATGGTTTGATCAAATCTATGACTATTTCTTCCCCTACAACTCTTTCCAAACTTACTACCACTTTTCCTTCACAGCCTTATGTAAACATTTTTGATAGATAAAAAACTTTTTATTCATGTATATGTCAAAGATACCATCTAAAGAAGACTTATTCATGTATTCTTTTTTAATTTTATTTTTTTATTAATTACAGTTTATTCACATTGTATCTCCCTGTAGCTCACTCCCTCCTCACTTCCCAATCCCACACTCCCACCCCCTTCTCCACCCATGCTCCTTCTCCCAGTCCACTGATAGGGGAGGACTTCCTCTTTTTCCTTCTGATCCTAGTCTATCAGGTCTCATCAACAGTGGCTACATTGTCTTCCTCTGTGGCCTGGTAAAGCTGCTCCCTGATCAGAGGGAGGTGAACAAAGAGCAGGCCAATCAGTTCATGTCAGAGACAGGCCTATCAGAAGATGGAAAGACAGACTTATCAAAAGATGGAAAGCTCTTCCATGATCAGGGCTTGGCAGGATTAACATAGTAAAAATGGCCATCTTACCAAAAGCAATCTATAGATCCAATGCAATTCCCATCAAATTACTGACACAATTCTTTACAGACTTGAAAGAAGAATTCTCAGCTTCATATGGAATACCAAGAAACCCAGAATTGCTAATATAATCTCCTAACAAAAGATCTTCTGTAGGTATCACCATCCCTGATCTCAAGCTGTACTATAGAACAACTACGTGATACTGACATAGAAACAGACTGGTGGATCAATGGAATCAAATAAAAGATCCTGAAATTATCCCACATGCTTATGGATACCTGTTTTTTGACAAAGAAGTCAAAATCATTCAATGGGAAAAAGATAGCATCTTCAACATATGGTGATAGACTAACTAAATGTCTACATGTAGCAAAGTGCAAGCAGATCCATATTTATCACCTTGCACAAAACTAAAGTCCAAGTGGATCTAAGACCTCAGTAAAAAAAAAAAAAAACAGACACACTAAACCTGTTAGAAAAAAAAGTGGGGAAGAGCCTTGAACTCATTGGCATAGGAGACAACTTCCTGAACAAAACCTCAACAGCACAGGCTCTAAGAGCAACAGTCAATAAATGGGACCTCATGAAACTGAAAAGCTTCTGTAAAGCAAAGGACACTGTCATCAGAACAAAACGACTGCCAATGATTGGGAAAGGATCTTCACCAACCTTATATCTGACAAAAGGCAAACATCCAGACTATATAAAGAACTCAAGAAGTTAAACAACAACAAATCAAGCAATCCAATTAAAAATGGGGTACAGAGCTAAACAGAGAATTCTCGATAGAGGAATATCGAATGGCAGAGAAACACTTAAATGTTCAGCATCCTTAGTCATCAGGGAAATGCAAATCAAAAAGACCCTGAAATTTCATCTTATACCCATCAGAATGGCTAAGATCAAAAACTCAAGTGAAAACACATTATGTAAACAATTTTAAATGAATTGAGTTAAATACTGCTGCCACTATGTGCATGGGTATATTACCAACCACTGGAGAATGAGAAGTATATCAAGGGTCATGTTCCTTACAAAAGTTCACTTTTAATCCTTTTGTAGCCATCAGTTGCCAGTATGTTCCCAGGTAGTGTTGGAGTTCATGTCATTCTTATTAAAACTGTAAATTTGTCATATTAATGTAATGTCTGTCACTTTCCATAGTAGATAAAAGAACACCATAATTTGATTGCTCTGGATTCATTGACCCCTGCTAACTTACATTTTGAATGTCGATTTTATCATACTTACTCCTCCTTCAGGTACAACACAATTCATTTTTAGCACACTATTAGAGATTAGTAAAGTGCAAAGCAAGTAACTGAAAGCTTATCCTCTTATTACTTTTTATCTCACTTTACAAAGTAGTTGCTTCTTAGTAAACCAAATGATGAAACATTTACTTTATTGTACTTGTTTTTGTCAACTTTTTAACTAAAATCAGTCTACTTTTAAAAGCATCCCCTCTGAGGCAAAGAAAACCCAACATCCACTAGGTCCATCCTGGGAAATGGAATATATGCTAATATACTAAGTGAAAACATAATAGTCTAATTGCATTTTGAGGAAAGCACTATGTGAGCTCATTAACAAATAAATCATTTGGGGAAAAATAGTTATTTTATTGCTCAGAGTATCTACCTATATGGAATATCCTTTTATCTTCATATGTAATTATCCAAACAGTAGGCTCATTATCCTATCCAAAAACAGTTTTTCCAGAAATTATGTCTCTTTCCTTTAAGCCATTATACTCCTCCAGTAACATGATAATATGCATTACTTTATTTTGATTGTTGATTTTATATTCCATTACCCTACAACCTTTTTTGTAATTCAGAAACTACTATTCATTTATCAGTTCTATCATTTCATCGATTATGAATAAATTTTGCCATTATATTTATGATCAGAGAGTATGATAGGGTGGTAAAATTAAACTGCCTTAGTATATTTACAATTTTTTAAATGTAGGTATATGCAAAGCATGTATTAAAGCAGCTGTTCATATAAATCATAACTATAAGGGTAAATTTAAAAATCTGATTGGGCTAATATCCAGTATATATAAAGAACTCAAGAAGTTAAAAAGCAACAAATCAAGTAATCCAATTAAAAAATAGGGCACGGAGGTAAACAGATAACTCTCTGTATAGGACTGTAGAATGGCAGAAAAACACTTAAAGAAATGTTCAATGTCCTTAGCCATCAGGGAGATGCAAATCAAAGTGACCCTAAGATTTCACCTTACACCACTCAGAATGGCTAAGATCAAAAACTCAAGTGACAACACATGCTGGAGAGGATACAGAGAAAGGGAAACCCTCCTCCATTACTTGTGGGATTGCAAACTTGTACAACCACTTTGGAAATCCATCTGGTGCTTTCTCAGACAAATAGGAATGGTGATTCCTCAAGATCCAGCTATACCACTCCTAGGCATTTATCCAAAAGATGTTCAAGTACACAACAAAGACATTTGCTCAACCATGTTTACAGTAGCTTTATTCGTAATAGCCAGAACCTGGAAACAACCCAGATGCCCCTCAGTTGAGGAATGGATACAGAAATCGTGGTACATTTACACAATGGAGTACTACTCAACAATTAAAAATGAGGAAATCATGAAATTTGCAGGCAAATGGTGGGACCTAGAAACGATCATCCTGAGTGAGGTATCACAAAAGCAGAAAGACACACATGCTATATTCTCACTTATATAGACCTATAAGATAGGATAAATATACTGAAATCTATACACTTAAAGAAGACAAACAAGAAAGAGAACTCAGGATAAGATGACCAATCCTCACTTAGAAAGACAAATGGGATGGACATTGGCTGTAGGAGAAAACAAGTAACAGGACAGGAGCCTACAACAGAGAGCCTCTGAAAGACTCTACCTAGCAGTGTATCAAAGCAGATATTAAGACTCATAACCAAACCATCGGCACAGTGCAGGGAATCATATGAAAGGAGGGGATGTTAATAAGACCTGGAGAGTACAGGAGAGCCACAAGGACCAAATATATCAGGGCACAGGGATCTTTCATGAGACTGTTTCTCCAACCAAGGACCATGTATGGATATAACCTAGAAGCCCTGCTCAGATATAGCCCATGGTAGCTCAGTGTCCGAATGGGTTTTCTAATAAGGGGAACAGGGACTGTTTCTGACATGAACTCAAAGGCAAACTCTTCCACTCCCCTCCCAGGAAGGAAGAGCAGCCTTGCTATGCCACAGACAAGGGCATTGCAGGCAGTCCTGAAGAGACTTCATAAGCTAGGGTCAGATGGAGAGGGAGGAGGTCCACCCTTGTTAGTGGACTTGGAAAGGGGCAGGGAGAAGACGAGGGAGGGAGGGTAGGATTCGGATTTAATGAAGGATGGGGCTACAACTGGGATACAAAGTAAATAACCTGTGATTAATATAAAAATACATATTAAAAAATACTTTATCTGAACCCCCCCCTCAAATCTGATTGGTTGATTGATAAATGCATTGACCAAATCACTTGACAATGACAAATTAAAATGTGAAAGAATGGGGGAGACACACTGTGTTTGTTTGTTTGCTTGCTTGTTTTTATTGAACCACTAAGCCATTCATTTACTTGACATCCAGGTGAAAAACATCCTAAAATATAGGCTCTTCTCAACATTTACAGAATTCACTTCTAAAAAACTATTTTAAAATGAATAAAATTCTCAAGTAAGAAATATGAGAATTTTTTTTCTCTGTGGGTTTGTACATTTGTGTGCATAAGTGTAATTGAGTAAAACACTTATATATGTTACCTCCATAGCAATTAACATTCAAATAAAAAAATGACAGTTCTTATAATGACAAATATCTAGGATTACAAAACAAAACATTTATTATGACTTGTGATTTTGTTCAGAATAGAGGAAAACATGCTGTATTTACTGTCTTTTAAAGCGTAGATATTAGGTGAGCCTCAGAGTGTCTATGGATTAAATAGTTGCTCCATGGGGTCAAAATATTAGGTTGTTGATGTTTTTTAGTTTAAACAGCAGTTATTCCTAAATTAGCTGTATACACAAATTGTCAAATAGAGGCTAAGATTTATTTAATTAACCCTGAGCACAATGCTGTGCAATAATTCCTTCATCCTAAGCCTCCAGTCCCATATAGCTTCCTCTCTTTCAGATTTCCCACATTATATTTGCTTTTTAGTCATATCTAAGTCTGGTTCATTTCTCCTGGTCTTTTCAGTCCTCTCAGATCTCTCCTCTCAGATCTCCCTCTCTGCTGTATCTTCTATAAAAACAGTGACAAACTGAATCTGAAATGCATTCATATTTTTAGTTCTCAGCCCCAGCCTGTGGTGGTGGAGTCCAGTATGCTATAAGTCATTAGAGGTTAGCCTTAAACGGTTATATCGACCCTAGTTTCAACTTGATTTCTCTGTCTCCTTCCTTGTGAAGTAAACTCGAGCCCAAGTTTTCAACAATCTGGATTGCAGCATGGTTAATCCTGTACTTTATGGTTAATGTACACTTATAGGTGAATTCACGCCACACATGTCTTTTGGGGGTTGGGTTACCTTACTCAGGATGATATTTTCTAGTTCCATCCATTTTCCTGCAAATTTCAAATGTCTTTGTTTTTAATAGCCACAGACCCAAAGAAACTAAGTTACAAGTAGGGTCCAAGGGAGGATGCTTGAATATCACTTAGAAGGGGAAATAAAATAGGCATTGGGAGTAGATGGATGGATGGAAATTGGTAGGAGAGGAGATGGGGAGGGAAGCAGTTTTGAAGAGTAAGAATAAAGAGAGCATGGAAGAGAGCATGTAAGAACAGAAATTGGAGGTGGAGGCCTTCCGGAAACCTGGGATAAGGAGTGCCCTAGGAAGTCTATAGACTTCACCCTATCTGAAACTCCTAGCAGCAGGGAATATGGAACCTGAAGTGGCTACCTCCTGTAGCCAGGAAGGACTTCCAGTGTAGGGGTAAATACACCAATCCATCCACACAATTTTTGACCCAAAATTGGTTCTTCCTACAAGATGTACAGGGACAAAGATGGAGCAAAGTTTGAGGGAATGGCCAATCAATGTTTGGTCCTACTTGACACCCGTCTTATGGGAGAGAACCAATCCCTGGCACTATTAATTTTACTCTGCTGTGCTTACTTACCAGAGCCTAGTGTAACTCCTCTAAGAGGCTTCACCCAGAAGCTTATGGAAATGGTTGCAAAGATCCACAGCCAAATATTAGAAGTGCTCAGGGAGTTGGGGAATGATTGAGGGAACCACACAGATTAAGTACTGCACAAGAAGACTTACAGAGTCAACTACCCTGGGCCCTTGGAGACTCACAAAGACTGAACCACCAACCAAAGAGCATACACTGACTGGTGCTGGAACCTCAGCACTTATGTAGCAGATGTACAGCTGGGTCATCATGTTGACCCACCTCCAACATCTAGAGCAGAATTACTCTCTTACACTGATGCCTCTCTTTGGATTTCATTCTCCCTAACTGGGATGTCTTCTCTAGCCTCACTGGGAGAAGTTGCACTTATTCCTGCATGGACTTAATGTGCCAGGACAAGTTCGTACCCATGAGGGACTTCCTATTTCTCTGATGAGAAAGAGAAAAAAAATGGGGGAGGCTTTGCAAAGGAGGATACTGAGAGAAAAGGGGGACTGAAATCAAAATGTAAAGTGAATAAATATTTTTTTAAAAAAACTTTTCAACATGAGTCACTCTTGTCACCATACTTTCCCCAAAATAGCAAGATAAAATCCCTCTGAAATGGTGAACTGAAATAAAAATTTTCTCTCTTGATTCTGTCACATATTTTGGATGCAGTCACCTAAAAGCTAAATATCAAAATAAGATTGGACAAAATTATCTATACCCTTGTGTTCTGTAGCTGCTCTTCTCCATCTATTCCAAACCTCCAAGCTCATTCTGAATAGTAGTTCTGTCAAAGTGGCCTAGGGCTTAAAAGCAAGCTCTTCAGCCAGAGAGGCCAATTTTATTTGACAATATATGCATACACAATCTGTCTGAAACAATGACAATCTTAGTGGCAAATAATCGAGGAAGGTCAATGTCACAGCTGTCTGAATTTTTGATACTAGATGAAACAATTTATTATCCAATCCAGGAATTTTAATTCCTAAATATCTATTGAAAAGAATTGAAAACATACGTCTACTTAAAGAATTTATACAAATGTTTAAACAAAATTATTCATAATAATCAATAACAAAAATTCACATAAATGAACATTTAGTCATTAGAAAGTGGATAAAAAAAACACTACTGCTTACAAAGGCCAGTGAATGCAAAAAAAAAAAAAAAACTCTTTCTATGTGCTAAAATATAAATGAATTCTTACAAAAAATTATCAAAGGATGTAGATAAACACACAATAAAAACAATATTATATGACTTCATTTACATGAAGTGTCAAGAAAATGGAAACACATTATCACAAAAAAATGCATTAGTCATTGTTTAGTAGATGGGCTTGGAGTAGAGTGTAGGTATAAAATTGATGCTTTCTTTTTTATTGTATAATTCTGTTTCTTTATCAAAAATCACGTGCCCATAGGTTTGTGGATTTAGTCTGAGTCTTTGTTTCTATTCTTATTACAACATATCTGTTCTTAAGCAAATATCATAAGGTTTTTATAACTGTAGCTCTGTAGTGCAACTTAAAATCAGAGATGGTGATACTGAAGAGTTTAACTTAGCCTGAATATAACTACATTTTGAAATAAAGATCTTGGGAACTGAATTCAGGTACCAGGAAATATCACAGAATGTACACTTGGCAGAGAACAAAGTTAACTCTCCTAGTAACAGCCTCCAGGAAATAATACAGAATAAATGCTTCATAGAAAATAGAGACAATCTCCCTGGCAATAATCAATGGGAATTTGTTGGAAATCAGGTGGGAAAATTCTCCCCAATGTTTCAGATATGGTTTAGAAAAATAGCCATTGTGATAATATGCCTTAGCCATTGTGATTGTGTGCCTCAGAAAAGGTCACCCCACTCTGCTAAACTTCACCCAATTCTGTAATGCCAAGGCTTGTGCCCCCCTGCTTGCTGCCATGGAAACGCCATGTTCACAGACTTTCCCTTTAAAAATACTGTTCACTCACAGCTCAGGGTTCCACCTCTCCACTGCTGCATCAGTGAGACTTGGGTCCTGATTTTGATTGCTCTCTTAATAAAGCTCTCTTGCAATTACATTGAGTCGTCTCCTGGTGGTCTCTGAGGGTCCCGTGAACCTGGCATTACAATACTTCCAGGAGTTCTTTTACTGATCAGGCTTCTTTTAGCTATCCTGGTTTTGTTCTTGTTGTTTTGTGTTTGTTTGTTTGTTTGTTTTTATTTTTCCATATAAACTTGTATATTGTCTTTCAAGGCCTGTAAAAAAATGTGTTGAAATTTTTATAAAGGTTGCATTGAATCTACAGATTGCTTTTGCCATTTTTACTATGTTAATTTTATCAATCCAAGATCATGGGAAATGATTCAACCTTGTGATAACTTTTTTCATTTTTTACAAAGATTGGAATTTTTGTCACACCAGTCTTTCATTTGCTTGCTTATGGTTATCACATAATATTTTATACTGTTTGCATCTATTATGAAGAGTGTTGATTCCATAATTTCTTTTTTTTTTGTTGTTGTTGTTTTCCATAATTTTTTTCTTGGTCTGTTTGTCATATGTATATTGGAAAGTTTATTTATTTTATTTTGAGTTAATCTTGTGTTCACCCACTTTGATAAAATTATCTGTAGGATTTGCCTTCTATAATTTTGGGACTCACTTATAAATAATACCATAACATCTGAAAATAACAATCTTTTGAGTTCTTCCTTTTCAATTTGTAAACACTTGATCTCCTTCAGTTGTCTGATTCTCTAGCTAGAATTTCAAGTACATGGAGAGATGCACAGCCTTATCTTGTTCCTGATCTTAGTGGAATTTCTTTGAATTTCTCTCCATTTAGTTTGATGTTGTCTATAGGCTTGCTATAAATTGCCCTTATTATGTTTAGGTATTTCCCTTTTATCCATAAGCTCTCCAAAACTTTTATTACAAAGATGTGTTGGATTTTGTCAGGGATTTTTATTATTTAATGAGATGATGTTATGTTTTTTTTTTCTTTTAGTTTGTTTGTATGTTGATTACATTGACTAATTTTCATATGTTTACTATTCCTGCATCTCCGACATGAAGCCTACTTGATTATGGTATATCATCTTTTTGTGAGTTCTTGAATTTGGTTTGTGAGTATTTTCTTGAGTATTTTTGTATCCATCTTCATAAGGGAAGCTGGTCTATAATTTTATTTCATCATTGAATCTTTGTGTGGTTTGGGTATCAGGGTGACTGTGACCTCAGAAAATGAATTGGACAATGTTCCTTCTGTTTCTCTATTATAGAATAATTTGAGAGGAATTGCCATTGACTCTTCTATGAATGCCTGGTAGAATTATGCACTAAACCACACGATCCTCAGCTTTTTCTGGGGAGAGGGAGATTTTTAATGAGTGCTCCTATTTTAATAAGGGTTATAAGTCTAGTTTAAGCTGTTTATCTGCTCTTGATTTAACCTAGGTAAGTTGTATCTATCAAGAAAATTATTCATTTCTTTTAGAGTTTCTGTTTGTGGAATATATTTTTTAAAGAATGATTTAATGAGTCTTTGGATATCATTAATATCTGACATTATGTCCCCCTTTTTCTTTTTCTTTTTTTTTTTTTTTTTTTGATTTTGTTATTTTGGATAGTCTCTCCATCTTTTAAAATGGTTTGGCTAAGGCTTTGTCTGTTCTGCTGAGTTTCTCAATGAACCCACTCAGTGTCATTGAATCTTTGAATTGTTCTATTTGTTTGATTTATTGATTTCAGCCTTCAATTTCATTATGTACTATCATCTGCTCCTTTTGGAATGCTTATTTTGTTGTTGTTTTTCTCTAGAGATTTCAAGTGTGCTATTAAGTTGCTCACACAATATCTCTCCAACTTTTCTATGTAGTCTGTGTTATGACCTTTCTTCTTTTCACCACTTTCATTTGTGTCCCATAATTTTGGGTATGTTGTATATACATTTTAACTGAAATCTAATCTAGAAATTCATTAATTTCTTTCTTTATTTTTGCCTTGTTCCCATAATCAGTCTTTCAGTAGAGAGTTGATCCATTTATATGAGTTTGTATGCTTTCTCTTGTTTCTGTTCTTGCTGAAATCCAGCTTTAATTTGTGGTTGTGTGATAGGATGCATGTTGCTATTTCAATTTAATTGTATGTGTTCAGATTTGTTTTGTGCAGTGGTGTGTTTGATTTTGGAGAAAATTTTGTAAGGTCTGAGAAGAAGGTAACTTCTTTTGTGAAATGTTCTGTTGGTATCTAAGAGGTCCATTTAGTTTATAATATTTGTTAACTCCAGCATTTCTATTTAGTTTTGGTGAAAGTCAAGTACTGAAGTATTCAACAATCAATGTATGAGAGTCAATGTGTGATTTAAGCTTTAGTAATTTTTTCAGGTTGTACATATTTATTGGTTTTCTTGTCTATTTACTTACATACTTTTTATGGTCTGCAATCCTTACGCTAGCTAAGCAAACATGCTGATCCTTAGATGCACTTCCTCCCAACTTAAAATAGTTTTCTCCCAAACTTAAGCAAACAAACTTTGACTTTGAGGCAAGACCTTCATAAACAGGCTAGGCTGGCTTCCACTCCCTATGTACATATGTACACATACCATAATATTATATATATATATATATATACATATATATAGTTTATATGTATGTATTCATATGCATTTATGCATATATATACCAAATAATACACCGAGAGAAAGATCAAGAAATACAGTAAATAGACTTGGCAGATACCATCACGCAGTTTAATATCTCTTCAATTATAATGTATTGAACATGTTTTGAGACCTAAGTGCTAGATACACTTTCATCTGCCTAGAGAATGTTTATAATGAGTGATTTATACTAAGGTACTTTTAATATTATAGTAATGCTTTTTTGACAAAAAAAAACACATGTGTCCTTGTACTCAGGCCATAGAGGTTAAGAATTGAAATGTCTTCTTGGTGAATATTTCCTTTGAAGAGTATAAAGTGTTTTTCCCCATTTCCTTTTTTTTTTTTTTTTTTTTTTTTAGGTACTGAAGATCTCCTTATGTATTTGCAAACACAACTGAATAAAACCAAGTCTACAAATGAAAATTTCCATGAAATACAATTTTGCTTTCTGGAAAAATTAAATAATCTCTAATTTAACATATCAAAAAAAGTGTTCTATCTAATACAAGGCAAATACTGTAAACAAATTAATCAAAATCTTTCTTTAAAAAAATTTCCTGAAAAAAAAATGCATCAGTTTTCTTTTTTTTAACTTTATTTATTTATTTTTTTGAATTTTATTTCTTTCTTATCAGTTACATTTTATTAACTCTGTATCCCAGCTATGTCCCGATCCCTCATTCCCTCCCAGACCCTCCCTCCCTCCCTCATCTCCACCGTGCCCCTTGCCAAGTCCACTGATAGGGGGACCTCCTCCACATTCATCTGATCCTGTTTTATCAGGTATCTTCAGGACTGGCTGCAAAGCCCTCCTCCATGGCCTAACAGGACTGCTCCTCCCTTGGGGGTTGGGGAGTCCAAAGAGCCAGTCATTGAATTCCTGTTAGAAACAGTCCTTGTTCCCCTCACTATGGGAAACCAATTGGTGACTGAGCTACCACAGGCTACATCTGAGCAGAGGTTCTAGGTTACATTCATACATGGTCCTTGGTTGCATGTCAGTCTCAGAAAAGACCCTGTGCCCAGATATATTTGGTCCTTGTGGAGCTCCTATCTTTTCCTCATCAGACTAACTCCCCTTCTTTCTTATGATTCCCTGTACTCTGCCAAAGGTTTGGTCATGAGTCTTTGCTTTGAGGACACTGCTAGTTAGAGTCTTTCAAATGCACTCAGTAGACACCTGTCATATGTTCAATGCACATCCCATCTGTCTTTCTAAATGAGGATTGATAATCTTACCCCATGTCCGCTCAATGATTATCTTATTTAGGTGTATAGATTTCATTATGTTTATCATATCTTATAGGTCTATATAAGTGAGTATATACCGTGTTTATCTTTCTCCTTCTGGGATATTTCACTCAGGATGATCTTTTCTAGATCCCACCATTTGCCTGCAAATTTCATGATTTCCTCCTTTTTGATTGCTGAATAGTATTCCATTGTGAAAAATACCACAATTTCTGTACCCATTCCTCTGTTGATGGACATCTGGGTTGTTTCCAGGTTCTGGCTATTACAAATAA
>NW_026590571.1:515894-560745 GCF_907164565.1 Psammomys obesus | reverse complement strand
TTATTTGTAATAGCCAGAACCTGGAAACAACCCAGATGTCCATCAACGGAGGAATGGGTACAGAAATTGTGGTATTTTTACACAATGGAATACTACTCAGCAATCAAAAAGGAGGAAATCATGAAATTTGAAGGCAAATGGCGGGATCTAGAAAAGATCATCCTGAGTGAAATATCCCAGAAGGAGAAAGACAAACACGGCATATACTCACTTATATAGACCTATAAGATATGATAAACATAATGAAATCTATACACCTAAAAAAGATAATCAAGAGAGCGGACATGGGGTAAGATTATCAATCCTCGTTTTGAAAGACAGATGGGATGCACATTGAACATTGACAGCAGTCTACTGAGCGCATTGGAAAGACTCTAACTAGCAGTGTTTTCACAGCAACGACTTATGACCAAACCTTTGGCAGAGTACAGGGTATCATAAGAAAGAAGGGGAGTTAGTCTGATGAGGAAAGGATAGGAGCTCCACAAGGACCAAATATATCTGGTCACAGGGTCTTTTCTGAGACTGACATGCAACCAAGGACCATGTATGAATGTAACCTAGAACCTCTGCTCAGATGTAGCCTGTGGTAGCTCAGTAACCAATTGGTTTCCCATAGTGTGGGGAACAAGGACTATTTCTAACAGGAACTCAATGACTGGCTCTTTGGCCTCCCCACCCCCCAAGGGAGGAGCAGTCCTGTTAGGCCACAGAGGAGAGCTTTGCAGCCAGTCCTGAAGATACCTGATAAAACAGGATCAGATGAATGGGGAGGAGGTCCCCCCTATCAGTGGACTTGTCAAGGGGCATGGTGGAGATGAGGGAGGGAAGGAGGGACTGGGAGGGAATGAGGGATCGGGACATGGCTGGGGTACAGAGTTAATAAAATGTAACTGATAAGAAAAAAATAAAATTCAAAAAAAAAAAATAAAAGATCTCAACAAAAAAATCAGTTGCACTAAATTGGTTAAAAGAAAAGTTGGGGAAGAGCCTAGAACTCATTGGCACAGGAGACAACTTCCTGAGCAGAACACCAACAGCACAGTTCAATAAAAGGGACCTCATGAAACTAAAACACTTCTGTAAAGCAAAGATAGTGTTGACAGAACAAAACGACAGTCTACAGACTGGGAAATAATCTTCACCAACTCTATATCAGACAGCGAGCTGATATCCAGAATATATAAAGAACTAGAGAAGTTAAAAAGCAATAACTCAAAACAATCCAATATAAAAAATGGGGAAAGGAGCTAAACAGAATTCTCTGTAGAGGAATATAGAATGGCAGAGAAACACTTAAAGAGATGCTCACCGTTCTTAGCCATCAGAGAGATGCAAATCAAAACAACTCTGAAATTTCACCTTACACCCATTAGATCCAATTTTGGCTAAGATCCAAAATCCAAGTGAGAACACATGCTGGAGAGGATGTGGAGAAAGGGGAACCATCCTCCATTACTGGTGGGAATTTTAACTTGTACAACCACTTTGGAAGTCAATTTGGTGCCTTCTCAGACAAATGATTGTTATTTTCTCTTATTTTCTTGTTGGCAGTAGTGATGGGGGTGACTGTGTGTGTTAGTGTGTGTGTGTGTGTGTGTGTGTGTGTGTGTGTGTGTTTGCCTCAATTCTTTTTGTTTTGCTGGTGTGAGATTATTCATTTTCCTGTGTTTTCACAAGTGTAACTAACTTCATTTTGTTGGAGTTTTCTATACAATACTTTGTGTAGGTCTAGATTTTCATCTATGGCTAGATGTCCATCTATGGCAATTTAAAGATTTGTGGGATACAGTAGTCTGGAGTAGCGTCTGTTGTCTCTTATAATCTACAACACGTTTTTCCTGACTTTTTGGGCTTTTAGAGTCTCTATTGAGAATTCAGGTGTAATTCTGATAGGTCTATCTTTATATGTTACTTGCATTTTTTTTGTTGTTGTTGTGACTCCTAATATTCTTTTTGTTGTTGTTGTTTTTCTGTATGTTTAGTGCTTTGATTATGTTTAGTAGTGATGAGAATTTTTTTTTCGGGTTCAATCTCTTTTATTTCTTATGTTTTATTGGTGATGCTAGTGTCTGTAATTCCTATTTGCTTACCTAAATTTTCTATTTCCAGAATTACCTCGGTTTATGTTTTCCTTATTGCTTCTATTTTCATTTTCAGGTCTTGAACATTTCTTATTAATTTTCTTCAACTGTTTAGGTGTTTTTTTCTTCTTCTTCTACTTCTTGGGATTTTGTCTTCCTTTCAGGGAATTACTCATTTCCTCCAATATTTCATTTGTCTTCTTCAATTAAAAAATCATTCATTTCTTCATTAAAGACCTCTATTGTTTTCATAAAAAATAGTCTTAAGGTCTTTTTCTTGTGTTTCAGCTGTTTTACAATATTCAGGGTTTATTGTAGAAGGATAACTAGGTTCTTGTGGTGACATATTGCATTGGCTGTTGCTGATGGTGTTCTTATGCTGGTGTTTACGATCTGGGTTTAATGTTCTTATATCTAGGTACCAATATCTGGGTTTGTCTTTGTTGGTTGTGTATTTTGTTTATTGGTTTCTGTTTCCTATCTGATCTTCTGTTCTGGACTGTGGTTAATGAGAGCTTTTCTGTCGGAGTTTGAGGCTGGAGTTCTAGGGACCAGTGTGGCCTCTAGTCAAGCAGGGAGTCTCTGCCTGAGTTTGAGGGGTGGTCTTTGGCATGGCTGTCTGTCTGTGAGTAATGGGTGTCTTTTGGAGTTGGGTATTGATATTTTGGAAAACATGGCCAGTGGATAGACAGGGACACTTATGCCAAAGAAAAACAAGAGAGTGTGGAAGAACAAGTGCATGGACTAACTGATGTTCTGGCAGGCATGTCTTGTTGTTGGGCAGGGAGTGTCTGCTGGATTTGAGAGTTAACATACAGGGATGAAGTGTAGGAGACAACTGAGGAATGCATCTACTGAAAACTAGAAAGTGGGGAGGGCCCAGAGGAATGCAGTCTCCCTGGTCTTCTGGCACGCATTCGACTGGGAGTTTCTACCCAAGGGAAGTAAGACAGTGGGAAAATCTATGAGGATGTGGCATACCTGTTCTAGTTTCCTTGGTATTCTTTTTTTTCATTTTTATTTTTTCAAATTTATTTACTATACATTTCTTGGTATTCTTAAGAAAATGTCCAGTCAGAAATTTTCATATAACATGGTAAGAATGAATCTAACTAGTTATAAGAGAATATGTTCTGAAATTACATTCATCATAATAAACTGAATATAAGAAAAGCATAAGAAAGGCTCTATCTTCTTGTTAGTTAAAGAGAGAAAAGCAATAGTTTATAATTTACTCCAGCATTAGAAAATATAATGAACAAAACAGTAATAGAATTTCTGCTAGTACTTATGAAGTACTGCTGAGATCAATGTAACTATCAATTTTTAAACTAAGGACCCTGGAAACATTACCCTTACAGTTTTTTTTTTTTTTTTAATGGAGAACCTTTGCTAAAGCTTGATCACAAGCACAGTTTTGCCTTTTTTGGAAGAATGTTAACTCAATAAATTTAGAATTTTGCATTGTAACTTTTTTCTGGAAAGGTGAAATTATAAGCATTGTGCTTTGTAAGCTGTATAATTTATGTAACACACATGCAGTTGTGTGAGTGTGTGTGTGTTACCCAAAGCTGACTAGATCATGACAAATGTGATTATTCTATTTATTACTGATGGTATTGTCAAATAGAAATGACTTTCTAATATGTATCCTGAGATCTAATATGTATCCTAAAAACCTTTATGCTTGTGAGTTAATAATCCTTTTTAGACAGTTTGTCCAAATTTTTTCTTATATGGGCACTGCTTCAAACAGTGAAGCCTCTGTGAAGTCCAGGTTGAAAGTGATATAAGACAGAAGAATCCAGCTCAAAAAGCTTTAATATTCTTTAATCTCAGAGTGTCTTCACAATAAAAGAGTCTGCTTCACAATAAAGTAACAAAGATTAATGTGAGTTAAATCTCTTTTTCCTTCTGTCACATATCCAAAACTTCTCATAACTTGGCCACATTTCTGTGTTTATTTATATCTCATGATAGTTAATAGGGGTAGTAACAGAAGCTTTTAACAGAATGAGCCCATAATTGTGACCTTTGAGGCTAATATAGAAAGTATTGCCTCTTCAGACAACATATGGTTTGCCTTTAGTCTACATAGGCTTCTGGCACCTTTTTATCTGCAGTAACTGCCAATGAGTATAGGCAAGGTTTTCATTTGGGTGTGCAAGCTTCTGATATTGTTGTATAAAAGGCACCATTTATGTAACACCATTCTAAATGCAGTTCAACCAGTATGCTCAGAAAGAGGCCACAGAGACTGAGAAGAGAACAATAGTTGCCTAGTAACCACAGTGTAAGACAAAGGACTGCTTTATTTGTAAAGAGGGTGACCCAGCTCTGGGTCTGGTAATATGAAAAGATCATCATGCTCCATCTCAGAGATTGGCATTTAAAAGTTATGAGACCTTATTTCATTATCATTATTTTTAAAACTTTGGTTTTTTTTTAAATACAATTCTTACACAAGTATGAGAACTAAAATAGAAGTGCACAGAGTACTTGCACAGCTCAATTTTTTTTTTATGAACTGAATTTACTCCTAGCATGAATACTAAAACATGAAGCAGAACACTGGATACATCACAGATTCTCTCTTTAAGCATTACCAGGCCTGCCATACCAATGCTTTTGCTTTCTGACATAGTATAAGGAAGTTGATTTACAAAAAGACTTTCACACAAATTATTTTTCTACACATGAGCAAACTAACTTCCTAGGCCTTTGACAATGTAGTAACAATATTATATAATCCTATTTGCAGGACTCAAAACAAGTATTAACATGATTAAAAATGTCAAGAAACCAAAGTATACAATAAATTACAGAAGTTATCAATCATAGCAAATTCAAATGAGATTATAAAATAAAACAGAAATGAAGGAAAAAATCTTTAAGGAAAATACAACTGAATCAAAAGCCTCTCTGATAAAATTTTTACAACTTTCCAAAGTCTCTTTATCAGTAATTCAATTAAAATGAAATTCAACTAATTAAAGCAATATCAGGGATCCATAAATATCATCTGTATACATGATCTTCTGTGTTGAAATGCTCAAAAAGAATAGTGACATACACAAGACTAAAGAAGATTAAAAATAGAATTAAGTTTATTTTGTGGCCTTTCTTACTACAATAATCAGTATCTAATTAGACGTCCTTAGTAGGAGTTACTAGTATTAATTGCATAAAGTAGTAACTTAGTAGTACTTAGTACTACTAAGAAATAATGATAACTGTTAACAACAGTTTAAAAATATCAGATATTAATATGATTAATAATACACACACACACACACACACACACACACACACACACATATATATATATATATATATATATATATCCTGCTGAGTCCATAATGCTCTTTGTGTATATATGGTTCTAGGGCTGACCACTATACCACTATACATTGGACAACCAATAAAAGTCTCCTCTCAAGGAAACATTAATTCTCTCTCTTCCATCAGTCATTTTTTTCTGTATTTCTTTGTGTAAGGTTGGAACCCTAAAAATATTCATTCTTCAGTGTTAACATGTAACATTGTTATTGTTTCAGTCTTACATTTGCAGTCATTTGGGGGAGATACTATATCAATGGCAGTTCAGGGTCCAAGTGGTTTCCATAGTAATGGGAACAGACACTGTCTCTGACATGAACTGATTGGCCTGCTCTTTGATCGCCTCCCCCTGAGGAGGAGCAGCCTTTCCAGGCCACAGAGGAAGTTGTCAACGCAGGCACTCCTGATGAGACCTGATAGACTAGGATCAGAAGGAAGGGGAAGAAGACCCCTCCTATCAGTGGACTGGGGAAGGAGCATGGGTGGAAGCAGAAGGGAGGGTAGGATTGGGAGGGGAGAAGGGAGGGAGCTACAGGGGGATACAAAGTGAATAAAGTGTAACTAATAAAAATGAAAAATAAAAAGAATTCTTCAGCTAAAGAAAAAGAAAAAAAGATATTCTTGTATTCTCATTTTTGAGATATTCACAAAGGGATAGATGTATGAGCTGTAATTGAGAAGTATCTGCTAGGCCTCTTCATTTTTGAGTGTTGCCTGTAGTGGTTTCCTACTTTCATGTGTGCTTGATAATTTTAAAATGTTCCTTCTTCTACCTTCCTTACTTTTCAAAAATTGACTATAGTCTCTACATCCTTAAGAGGTAGATTCTGGCCTCATTTTAACTATTAGTTAATGTAGTTAAGTATATAATGTTTCTCAGATTTTTGTTTCCCTATTCACTTTTTCTTTACTTAGCTTCCTCCCAGTCCTTTCCTTTCATTTTTCTGTTTCCTTCATTTCCTTCACTTAAGAAAATATTCATATACTATATTTTCTGTAGCTCTGGATTTATATCATAGGTCAACTTTAGTACTGACATGTTTGGCTTAATTTTTTTTTCTAGATATTTGCCTGTGAGTTTTGAATTCTAATACTTATAACCTAGAAAATAACATTGTTGTTTTGCATACTCAATTCAAGAAGGCAGTTGCCAACAGCACCCAGGGGAATTAGCTACCCCAAGGATCCTGAGAGACTCATGGGGGCTTGATGTGATATGCATAGGTATACGATCGATCAGTATGCAGAGTGTGCAGTGTCTCTGCATCAACTAAAAAAGATGCCTCTAAAAAATGGTCTTGTGGACAGATTAAAAAATGGCAGTGCCAACAACACAGAGTATCTGAACAACAAATCAGCAATGAAGGCCTAGTGACCAGCAGGTTATACTGTGGACCCCAAGACCCTGATATATGTGTTTCTCAGGTGAGAGGAGAACCCATGGGGAAACTTGAGAGTCCATCTTCAGGCCACCGGGTTAACACCAGAAAAAATTACCGTGCTACCACCCGGCAGGTCTATAGCCTTTGAACAAATACCCAAGCTCACCTTCTGTGGATACTTTCCTGGTACCAGCAGTTTGCACGCTCACACTCATGGTCAATGGAGTGCACATATTCTGGTACTAACGGTGAGGCTCCAAACCTGGGCCCCATTCTCACTGTTCTATGAACAACTTATAGGTACTGGCAGCTCAATGCCCCAATCTTAGGTGCCCACTCTCACCTTCCTTTAGACACCTTCCAGTACCTGCAGCTCACCACCCCACTCCTAGGTACCCACTCTCCGCAACCTGTGGAGCTGATAACTTCCAATTCTAAGGAAGGAGAGGAAGGGCACACACATCTCCAAACTCTGGGCCTACTCTCACCATCCTGCTGAAAACTTCCTGTTACAAGCAGCTCACTGCTCTGACCACCAACCCTCACTCTCACTGCCCTGTGGAGTAGATACTTTCTGATACCTGGGGAGGGGAAGAGGGCACACAGCTCTAATCTCAGGGACCACTCTCATTTTTCGTACAAACACTTTCCTATACCTGCAGCTGGAGATTCCAAACTTGGTACCCACTCTCACCATTCCAAGCAAGCAGCTCCAACCTCAGGTCCCCTGATGCTCAGGACACAAAGAAGCAAACCCAGACACTGTTCCAGGGCATAACTCATCTCTCTAAGTAGACCAACAGGACCTTCTGAGTTCTGTAAAATATTTGTTCCCAGCAAACACGATGTCAGAGCTAAGTGCTTACTAGACTCAAAACAGGAAAGACAGTGGCTGGGCAAACTCAGGACTTCCCTCTGAAAAAGGAGGATCACAGAGCTCCTGAGGAATCCATGTGGTCCCTAGGATCAAATATCTGAGGAGACCTATGGGCAATTCCCTGAGAACCACATGCCATTTTGAGATAATTCCCATCAATCTGAGAAGGACTCCTGCAGGAACATCCAGCTTACTGTCCAGGGTTCTTCCCAAATCTCCAAGACTCCTAAAAGGAACAGGATTTAACATTCAATGCCAGAGACAAAAAAAATGGCTAAAGGTAAGCATAAAAATAAATCAACAGAAGCCAAGGAATATGACTTCGGCAGAACCCACTTATACAAAAGCAAGCAACCCTGGATACCCTAGCACAACTGAAACACAAGAAAATGACCTTAAATCTATGCTTACAAAGATGATATCAGAAGAAATGACTAAAATCCGTAAGAAATACAGGAAGATACAATCAAAGATACTGTGGCCTTTGGAGAAGAAATAATTAAATTACTGTAGAATAGAGGAACATTCAAATAAACAAATCATACAAGAAAAGGTAGGGGAAAGAGATAGATATGAAGAAAATAAACAAAACCATTGCCAAGATGGAAGCCACCAGGCAGCCCATATCTGTGGGGCAGAGGATCTGAAACTCTGAAATTGGTGAGTGGAGGGGTAGCTGAAGACAGAATATTTACATTGAGGCTTGCTGGGCAAGAGGGGACAACCAGTGAGCTGGGACAAGTTGGACCCAGGTCACCTGTGGCCCTCTCTGGGACCAACACCCCACTCTCCCCTACGGACAGTTCATCTAGACCGAAGCCAAATAGGGAAATAAAGGCATTTACAGAGGACCCAAATCAAATGGATGTAATAGATATCTACAGAACTTTCCACCCAAAATCAAAAGAGTAAACCTTCTTTTCAGCACCTGATGGAAGCTTCTCCAAAATAGACAATATAGTTGGTCACAAAGCAAGACTCAACAGATACAAGAATATTGAAATAACCCCCTGTATTCTGACCACTATAGACTAAAGCTGGACCTCAACAACAATGGAATTAGCAAAAAACCTATAAGCACATGGAAACTGAACAACTTGCCACTCAATGAGAGCTGGGTTAAGGAAGAAATAAAGAAAGAAATTAAAAACTTCTTAGAATTCAATGAAAATGAAGGTACAACACACCCTAATTTATGTGACAATGAAAGCATTGCTCAGAGGAAAATTTATAGCACTAAGTGCCTTCAAGGAGAAATTTGTGACATCTCATACAAGCAAATTAATGTCCCAACTGAAAGCGGTGGGGGAAAAAAAAAAAGCAAATACACCCAAGAGGAGCAGACAGCTGGAAATAATCAAACTCAGGACAGAAATCATTCAATTAGAAACAAATAAAACTATTCCAAGAATCAATGAAACCAAGAGCAGGTTCTTTGAGAAAATCAACAAGAAAGACAAACATGTAGCTAAACTAACTAAAAAACAGAGAGAAACTATCCAAATCAGCAAAATCAGAAATGAAAAGTGGGACATAGCTACAGACAGCTGAGGAAATACAATCATTAGTTCATACTACAAAAGCCTTTATGCCATAGAATTTGAAAATCTATCTAAAGGAAATGGACAATTTTCTTGATAGATTCTACCTACCAAAATTAAGTCAAGATAAGGTAGAAAAAATGAATAGTCCTATAACCTCCAAGAAAATAGTCTCCCTTAAAAAAAAATAACCCTTGGCCAGATGGATTCAGTGAAGAATTCTCCCAGACTTTCGAAGAAGTGCTAACTCCAATTTTCTCCAAACTTTTTTACAAAAAAGGAACATTACCAAACTACTTCTATGAAGCCACCGTCACCTTGATAGCTAAACCACACAAAGACCCAACAAAAAAGAAAACTTCAGACTTATCTCTGTTATGAACATTGATGCAAAAATACTCAATAAAATCCTTGCAAACCGAATGCAAGAACACCTCAAAGATATCATCCACCATGACCAAATAGGCTTCATCCCAGGCATGCAAGAGTGGTTCAACAAACTGAAATCATCAATTTAATCTACCACATAAGCAAACTGAATGGGAAAATCCACATGATAATCTTCTTAGATCCCGAAAAAGCATTTGACAAAGTCCAACACCCATTCATGTTTAAAGTCTTGGAGCGATCAGGGATAAATGGCATATACCTAAACATAGTAAAGGCAATATACAGCAAGCCTATAGCCAACATCAAACTCAATGAAGAGAAACTTAAATCAATCCCAATGAAATCAGGGACAAGGCAAGGCTGCCCACTCTCTCCATATCTCTTTAACATAGTACTTGAAGTCCTAGCCAGAGCAGTAAGACAACTAAAGGAAATCAAGAGGATACAAATCAGAAAGGAAGAGGTCAAAGTGTCACTATTCACAGATGATATGTTAGTATACATGAGAGACCTGAAAAATTCAACCAGAGAACTCCTTCAGCTGATAAACACCTGGAGCAAAGTGGCAGGATACAAAATCAACTCAAAAAAATCAGAAGCCCTCCTGTATACCAAAGACAAAAGTGCCAAGAAAGAAATCAGGGAAATAATATCCTTCAAAATAGCCACTAATAACATAAAGTACCTTGGGGTGACACTAACCAAGCAAGTGAAAGAGCTGTTCGAAAATAAAGATTAAGTATCTGAAGAAAAAAATTAAAGAAGATATCAGAAGATAGAATATTTCCCATGCTCATGGATTGGTAGGATTAACTTAGGGAAATGGCCATCCTGCCAAAAGCAATCTATAGATTCAATGCAATTCGCATCAAAATCTAACAAAATTCTTTACAGATATTAAAAGAAAGATTCTCAGCTTCATATGGAGAAACCAAAAATCAAGAAGATCCAAAACAATCCTGTACAACAACAGATTATCTGGAGATATCACCATCCCCGATCTCAAGCTGCACTACAGAGCAATAGTAATAAAAACTGCATGGTATTGGAATAGCAACCGAAAGGAGGATCAGTGTAACTGAATAGAAGACCTAGAAATAAACCCACACACTTCTGAATACTTGATTTTGGACAAAGAAGCCATAACCATACAATGGAAAAAAGATAGCATCTTCAACAAATGGTGCTGGACCAACTGGATGTCTACATGCAAAAAAATGAAAATATATACATATTTATCACCCTGCACAAAACTAAAGTCCAAGTGGATCAAAGACCTCAACATAAAACCAGATACTCTAAATCAGTTAGAAGAAAAATTGGGTAAGAGCCTAGAACTCATTGGCACAGGAGACAACTTCCTGAGGAGAACACCAACAGCACATACTCTAAGAGCAACAATCAATAAATGGGACCTCATGAAACTGAAAAGCTGTAAAGCAAAAGACACTTTTGTCAGGACAAAATGACACCCAACAGATTTGGAAAGGATCTTCACCAACCATATATCTGACAGAGGGTTGATATCCAGAATATATAAAAAAATAAAGAAGTTAAAAAGCAATCATTCAAGTAATCCAGTTAAAAAATGGGTTATGGAGCTAAACAGAGACTTCTATGAAGAGGAATATAGAATGGCAGAGAAACACTTAAAGAGATGTTCAACATCCTTAGCCATCAGAGAGATGCAAATCAAAGCGACCCTGGGATTTCACCTTACACCCATCAAAATGTTTAAAATCAAAAACTCAAGGGACAACACATGTTGGAGAAGTTGTGGAGACAAGGGACCCTCCTCCAATGCTGGTGGGAATGTAAACTGGTAAAACCACTTTAAAAAAACAATCTGGAGCTTTCTCAGACAATTATGATTAGTGCTTCCTGAAGACCCAGCTATACCACTCCTAGGCATATACCCAAAATTTGCTCAAGTAAAGAACAAGGACATTTGCTCAACCATGTTTGTAGCAGCTTTATTTGTAATAGCCAGAACATGGAAACAAACCTGATGTCCATCAACGGAGGAATGAATGCAGAAATTGTGGTATTTTTACACAATGGAATACTACTCAGCAATTAAAAGCAAGGAAATCATGAAACTTACAGCTAAATGGTGAGATCTAGAAAAGATCATTCTGAGTGAGGTATCCCAAAAGGAGAAAGACACACATGGTATATACCGCTTATATAGACCTATAAGATATGATAAACATAATCAAATCTATACACCTAAAAAAGATAAACAAGAAAGAAGACCTGGAGTAAGATGATCAATTCTCACTTAGAAAGACAAACGGTATGTCATTGGATGTAGGAGAAAACAAGTAACAAGACAGGAGCCTACCACAGAGGGTCTCTGAAAGACTCTACCTAGCAGTGTATCAAAGCAGATACTAATACTCATAACCTACCTTCAGCAGAGTGCAAGGAATCATAAGAAAGAAGGAGGAGTTAGTATGACCTGGAGAAGACAGGAGCTCCACATGGACCAAATATATCTGGGCACAGGTGTCTTTTCTGAAACTGATACTCCACCAAGGACAATGTATGGATATAACCTAGAACTCCTGCTTGGTTGTAGCCCGTGGTAGCTCAGTAAGCAAGTGGGTTTTCCTTAGTAAGGGGAACTGGGACTATTTCTGACATGAACTCAATACAGACTCTTTGACCTCCCCACCCATCATTGGAGGAGTAATCCTGCTAAGCCACAGAGAAGGACTTTGCAGCCAGTCCTAAAGATAACTGATAAAACAGGGTCAGATGAAAAGGGAGAAGGTCCTCTCCAATCAGTGGACTTGAAAAGGGGCAGAAGGAGATGAGGGAAGGAGAGTGGGAATGGGAGGGAACGGGAGGGAATGAGGGAGCAGTATACAGCTGGGATACAGAGTTAATAAAATGTAACTAGAGAGGAGCGGCCAAGATGGCTGCACCGAGAGAACACCATGTCTGAGAAGCTGGACAACACACTCCTTGCAGCGGCCAGGAGACTGAAGTCTGGGCCCTAAAACAACAGCGATCAATCGTGTTTCCCAGGTGAGGGGAGGCTCCTATAGCGTGGGAATCGGTCGGGTCCACTCTCGGTTGCCCAGCCAGAACCCGGAAGAGCCCAGAACCTGGCTAACTTGGGATTTGGGTCTCCAGGCTGGTGCCGCAAGCCAGCTTGTCCCGATCACTTTCCCAGGCTGATTGGTGGGCATAAGGGTGCCTGAGGCTGGGAGATCCAGTTGCAAAAAAAAAAAAAAAAAAAAAAAAACCCAAGGGGAAGGAAAGTTGCCAGACTGGTCACCGGTTACCCAGTCTTTCCCTGGAAGGTCTCTCCGACCACGGGTACCTGCCTCCATCATAATTGAGCTCCCGCCGCTCACGGATTGCAGCTGCACGCCCAGCTCAAAATCCCTACTCCCTCTTCAGAGGAGGCAGGTGGTGTCCAGCAGAATCTGCCACAGACCACATTGTCTGTACCCCAACCCGAGATCGGGGCTGAGAAAACCCAATCCTTTCGGGCACTCCAACAAACGCCACCATAACCCTGCCACAGCAGAGCAGAGGATAAAGAGCCGCACAGTGGCTTCACAGTGCCAGAACTCCAGTGCTGCCGGACGCTCCTAGCAAACAAACTACAGCACAGGATCTGGGACTGTGGTCATTCTACACATTCTGAGATTATCCTGGGTCCAGCGCAATAAGGTCTAGCAGCAAGTTTTAGCACTGGCGCCCCCCCCCCCCGACCGCTGCCAGAGAAAGGCCGGCTAGAAGCCACAACCCCTGCTGGCACTCCCCTGAGAGCACCTCCATAAGCTTCCCCTAGCAGAGGAGAAGGTCAGAGGGGAAGGACAGAGAGGCAGCCTGCCAAGGGCACAGCACCCTCTCTCCAGCTCACACAGCGGCCCATAGCAGAGAAACCCAAGCTCTGGATCTGAGGACGCTCAACCCTACCCGGTACTCTCTTCGGATCAGCAAACATAGATTCTACCGCTAGGCTGCTTCTGGCAGAGAGATCTGGGCCCGGGATCTGGGATTGAGTACACTCATCCTAACTCTTTCCCTTGCCTCTCAGGGACCAGTCAACATAACCCCTCCTGGCAGAGGGAAAGGACAAAGAGGCAGCACACAGGAAAGGTGGACACCGAGTCCTGCGGCCACAGTGTCACAGAGCTGACTGTTAGCTTACCTGTGCACTTCCGCAGCAGGACCAAAACAGAGAGTAGTGAGCAAGGGAAACGCTTGGGCATTCCAACTGTTCCTGCAAGAGAGTGAGTGAGCCTTCTAGGGAGAGATTGCCCCAGACCCAGGGCCTCTCCACAGAAGCAACCAGACGAGATCCCTGGCACCCACACCCCTAGTGTGGGCATCATAGGGATTCTTGGGATAGCGACCCCAACATTGAAGCCTCTGCTTTGCGGGTCCACCAGGGTAATCCAGGCAAACAATCCCTGGATCTCAGTCAGAACTGTGTAATAGTGGCTTGCAGGCCACTGCAATATCAGTGAATCTGCACATGCACACTGTCCCCACTAAAAGGGCAGGTGAATAGCGCCAGCATCACATTCCTTACTTAGGCAAAACTGAAAACATAGTGCACACTCCCAAAGCAGTGAACCTCTCTCATCTTCCTGAAAAAACAGTCCAGAAAACAGAAAGAGAGGATCATAGCCCAAACTACAATCTCGAGGAACAACCAGTGAGGATTATAAATAACCAGATGGCTAGAGGCAGACGTAAGAACACTCCAAACAAAATTCAGGACATAATGACCTCACCAGCAACCCCACAAAACAATGGACACTTCAATTCACTAGATATACAAGAAAACAACCTCAAAACTATGTTTCTCCAGCTATTAGAGGCTCATAGAGATGAAATGAACAAAGCCCTCAGAGAAAGAACCAAAGAAATCGAGACTAACCAAGAGGAAACAAATCGTGCTCTCAGAGAAATGACCACGAAAATTGAGTCAAACAAAGAAGAAATGCACAAAGCTCTCAAAGAAATGTCCACACAAATGAAGGCAAATAAAGAAGAAATAAACAAAGCTCTCATAGAAATACAGGCAATTATACCCAAAGAAGTAGAGGCACAATTAGTGATACATAGAGAGGAAAAGGACAAAAAAATAGCAGTTATCATTGAAAAGCAGGAGTCCATATTCAAACAGATGAAGGAAATGGTGCAAGACATGAAAACAGAATTAGAATCAATAAAGAAAACACAAATAGAGAAAAACCAGGAGCTGGAGAACATAGAGAAAAGATCAGGAACTGCAAAGGTAAGCATCACCAACAGAATACAAGAGATGGAAGAAAGAAGCTCAGGAGCCAAAGATACACTTGCGGAAATTGATATGTGTCTCAAAGAAAAATAAAATCAGAAAAGTTCCATACACAAAACATCCAAGAAATCAAGGACACCATGAAAAGACAAAACCTAAGAATAATAGGAGTAGAAGAAAAAGAAGACATCAGGCTCAAAGGTGCAGAAAATATTTTCAAGAAAATTATAGAAGAAAACTTTCCCAACTTAAAGAAGGAGATAACTGTAAACATAAAAGAGGCCTACAGAACACCAAGTAGACTAGACCAGAAAAGAAATTCTTCACGTCACATCATAGTCAAAACACTGAACCTACAAAACAAAGAAAAAATTCTAAAAGCAGCTTGGGAAAAAGGACAAGTAACATATGAAGGTAGACCTATCAGAATCACACCAGATTTCTCAACAGAAACTATGAAAGCCAGAAGGGCCTGGACAGAAATCATACAGTCCTTAAGGGAACACAGATTCCAACCCAGACTACTATACCCAGCAAAACTTTCAATCAACATAGACAGAGAATTCAAGATATTCCAAGACAAATCAAAATTAAACAATAACTACATAGTAACCCAGCTCTACAGAAGTTACTAGAAGGGAAACTCCAAACCAAAGAAAATAACTACATCGAAGGAAACAGAGGAAATAGATAACTACACAACAAAAAAAACAAAAGAAGACGAGCAAGGAAACTCAGTGACACCACCAACACCACATCTAAAGTAACAATTGTTGGTGACTAGTTTCTATCAACAACAACTGACTCAACTCCCCAATTAAAAGACACAGACTAACAGAATGGTTGCAGAAACAGGATCCAACATTCTGTTGCATCCAAGAAACACACCTATGCAACAAAGATAAACATTACCTCAAAAGAGTATACCTTCTTTTCAGCACCGCATGGAACCTTCTCCAAAATAGACCATATAGTTGGTCATAAAGCAAGCCTCAACAGATAAAAAAGATTGAAATAATCCTTTGTATTCTATCTGACCACCATGGACTCAAGCTGGACCTCAATAACAACAGAAATAACAAACAGCCTACACACACATGGAAACTGAACAACTTGTTACTCAATGACAGTTGGGTTAAGGAAGAAAAAAGAAAGAAATTAAAGACTTCATAGAATTCAATGAAAATGAAGGCACAACATACCCAAATTTATGGGACACATTGAAAGCAGTGCTCAGGGGAAAATTTATAGCACTAAGGCCTGCAAGAAGAAATTCGTAACATCACATACAAACAACTTAATGGCTCAATGGAAAACCCTAGAAAAAAAAGAAGCAGATACACCCATGAGGAACAGAAGGCTGGAAATAATCAAACTCAGGGCTGAAATCAATCAATTAGAAGCAAATAAACCTATCCAAAGAATCAATGAAACAAAAAGCTGGTTCTTTGAGAAAATCGACAAGATAGACAAACCCTTAGCCAAACTAACTAAAAAGCAGAGAGAATCTATCCAAATCAACAAAATCCGAGGTGAAAAGGGTGACATAACTACAGACACAGAGGAAATTCAAACAATCATTAGGTCATACTACAAAAGCCTATATGCCACAAAATTTGAAAATCTAAATGAAATGGACAATTTTCTTGATAGATTCCATCTGCCAGCATTAAGTCAAGATCAGGTAGAAAGACTGAACACCCCTATATCCCCAAAGGAAATTGAAGCAGTCATTCAGAGTCTCCCATCCGAAAAAAGCCCTGGGCCAGATGGTTTCAGCACGGAATTCTACCAGAACTTCAAAGAAGTGCTCACACCAATTCTCCTCAAACTATTCCACAAAATAGAAAGAGAAGGCACATTACTAAACTCATTCTATGAAGCAACAGTCACCCTGATACCTAAACCACACAAAGACCCAACAAAAAAAGAGAACTTCAGACCTATTTCTCTTATGAACATTGACGCAAAAATACTCAATAAAATACTTGCAAACCGAATCCAAGAACACATCCAAGTTATCATCCACCATGACCAAGTAGGCTTCATCCCAGGCATGCAAGGGTATGCATAACATACGGAAATCCATCAATGTAATCCACCACATAAACAAACTGAAGGAGAAAAACCACATGATCATCTCTTTAGATGCTGAAAAAGCATTTGACAAAGTCCAACACCCATTCATTTTTAAAGTCTTGGAGAGATCAGGAATACAAGGCACATATCTAAACATAGTAAAGGCAATATACAGCAAGCCTATAGCCAACATCAAACTCAATGGAGAGAAACTTAAATCAATCCCACTGAAATCAGGGACAAGACAAGGCTGCCCACTCTCTCCCTACCTCTTCAACATAGTACTTGAAGTCTTAGCCACAGCAATAAGACAACTCAAGGAGATCAAGGGGATACAAATCAGAAAGGAAGAGGTCAAAGTGTCACTATTCACAGATGATATGATAGTATATATGAGCGACCCCAAGAATTCAACCAGAGAACTCCTCCATCTGATAAACACCTTCAGCAAAGTGGCAGGATACAAAATCAAATCAAAAAAAAAAAAATCCGGAGCCCTCCTGTATACCAAAGACAAAAGGGCCGAGAAAGTAATTAGGGAAACAAAACCCTTCACAATGGCCACTAATAACATAAAGTACCTGGGGGTGACTCTAACCAAGCAAGTGAGAGACCTGTTTGAGAAAAACTTCAAGTCTCTGAAGAAAGAAATTGAAGAAGATCTCAGAAGATGGAAAGATCTCCTGTGCTCATGGATTGGTAGGATTAACATTGTGAAAATGGCCATCCTGCCAAAAGCAATCTAAAGATTCAATGCAATTCCCTTCAAAATAACAACTCAATTCTTTACCGACCTTGAAAAAAAGATTCTCAGCTTCATATGGAGAAACAAAAAAACCCAGAATCTCCAAAACAATCCTGTACAACAACAGATCATCTGGAGGTATCTCTATCCCCGATCTCCAGTTGTACTACAGAGCAATAGTAATAAAATCTGCATGGTATTGGCATAAAAACAGAAAGGAGGATCAATGGAACCGCATAGAAGACCCAGAAATAAACCCACACACCTATGAATACTCGATTTTTGACAAAGAAGCCAAAACCATTCAATGGAAAAAACACAGCATCTTCAACAAATGGTGCTGGTCCAACTGGATGTCCACATGCAGAAAAATGAAAATAGATCCATAGTTATCACCCAGCACAAAACTAAAGTCCAAGTGGATCAAAGACCTCAACATAAAACCAGATACTCTAAATCTGCTAGAAGAAAAAGTGGGGAACAGCCTAGAACTCATTGACACAGGAGACAACTTCCTGAACAGAACACCAACAGCACAGGCTCTAAGAGCTACAATCAACAAATGGGACCTCATGAAACTGAAAATCTTCTGTAAAGCAAAGAACACTGTCATCAAAACAAAACGCCTGTCTACAGATTGGGAAAGAATCTTCACTAACCCTTTATCTGAAAGAGGACTAATATCCAGTATATACAAAGAACTAAGAAGCTGAATATTAAAGTAATCCACTTAAAAAATGGGGAACAGAGCTAAACAGAGAATTCTCTGTAGAGGAATATCGAATGGCAGAGAAACACTTAAAGAAATGCTCATCCTCATTAGCCATCAGGGAAATGCAAATCAAAACGACCCTGAGATATCACCTTACACCCATCAGAATGGCCAAGATGAAAAACTCAAGGGACAACACATGCTGGAGAGGTTGTGGAAAAAGGGGAACCCTCCTCCACTGCTGGTGGGAATGTAAACTGATACAACCACTCTGGAAATCTATCTGGCGCTTTCTAAGACAATTAGGAATAGTGCTTCCTCAAGACCCAGCTATACCACTGCTAGGTATATACCCAAAGTTTGCTCAAGTACACAAAAGGGATATTTTCTCAACCATGTTTATAGCAGCATTATTTGTAATAGCCAGAACCTGGAAACAACCCAGATGTCCATCAACGGAGGAATGGGTACAGAAATTGTGGTATTTTTACACAATGGAATACTACTCAGCAATCAAAAAGGAGGAAATCATGAAATTTGAAGGCAAATGGCGGGATCTAGAAAAGATCATCCTGAGTGAAATATCCCAGAAGGAGAAAGACAAACACGGTATATACTCACTTATATAGACCTATAAGATGTGATAAACATAATGAAATCTGTACACCTAAAAAAGATAATCAAGAGAGCGGACATGGGTTAAGATTATCAATCATCGTTTAGAAAGACAGATGGGATGCACATTGAACATATGACAGGAGTCTACTGAGCGCATTTGAAAAACTCTAACTAGCAGTGTTTTCAAAGCAAAGACTCATGACCAAACCTTTGGCAGAGTACAGGGAATCATAAGAAAGTAGGGGAGTTAGTCTGATGAGGAAAAGATAGGAGCTCCACAATTACCAAATATATCTGGGCACAGGGTCTTTTCTTAGACTGACATGCAACCAAGGACCATGTATGAAGTTAACCTAGAACCTCTGCTCAGATGTAGCCTGTGGTAGTAACCAATTGTTTTCCCATAGTTAGGGGAATAAGGACTATTTCTAACAGGAACTCAATGAGTGGCTCTTTGGCCTCCCCACCCCCCAAGGGAGGAGCAGTCCTGTTTGGCCACATAGGAGAGCTTTGCAGCCAGTCCTGAAGATACTTGATAAAACAGGATCAGATGAATGGGGAGGAGGTCCCCCCATCAGTGGACTTGGCAAGGGGCACTGTGGAGATGAGGGAGGGAGGGACTGGGAGGGAATGAGGGATCGGGACACAGCTGGGATACAGCGTTAATAAAATATAACTGATAAGAAAAAGTAAAATTAAAAAAATAAAATGTAACTAATAATAAAAATAAACATAAATGCCACAAGTCATCATATATAAATGGGTAACTTTTCATTTAAATAATGAAACATACCTCTTTTGAAAAACATTTTTTTTAACCAAATAAAATGCATTGACCTTTAAATTATCGATGTTTTAAATATGAGGAACCATATTACCTTTTAGAGAAATAATAAAGGTGCAAAACATGTGAATGATAGTTAAAATTCTGCTAAAATTTAAGATTTTGACCCAGAAATTTTAGTGGCAGTGGTTTATCATGGAGACACTCTCCATGCTACATAAAACTGTGTGAAGTCTCATTCAATCCAGGTCTTATGTAATCATAAATTCTACAATATGCCTAAATGCCAGTATTTTCCAATATTTTGCAATAAGAATGGTTAAATTCATTTTGGCATATTTCTTACTAGCACAATGCTTACAGATTCTTCCAAAAAGTGAATATCTCTTTTATGTCCTGACGAGAAACAGTCTGCCATGTCTAAATCGTGAAAAGCAAAACTGAGGCCCATGGTGCGCCCCTGAAATTCCAGCATTCAGGAGACTGGGGCAAGAGGACCACCACCAATTTCAGGTTAGCCTGTTCTACATGAGTTCCAGGCCAAACATAGCTACGTTGTAAGGCACCACCTAGACCTTGCTGCCAAACTGAAAATTCCAGGCTACACTTTATGCACACCTAACATTTGCTTTACAAGTAGAATGCATTTCCATGTGATATACCCAGAATGATATCTATAATCTCATTGTTTGAGTCTGATGAGAGGGGCTTGGAAGACAAGAGAGGAAAGAATAGGTATATTTACAGTTCAATTTTGCTTTTTTTATTTTAAGCAAGTAAATATAATACTCCACCACTGAATTAAATTTGCCTAGATGATTAAGAGAAATAAATACAATGTCTTTCACCAAAGCAGGAATAAAGAGGAAGCCAAAAGTAAGGGAATGGCCAACCAATGACTGGCTTAACTTGAGTTGCATGCCTTGAGAGAGAGCTTACCCCTGACAATATTAATGGTATTCTGCTATTCTGGCAGACAGGAGGCTAGGATAACTGTCATCTGAGAGGTTTCACCCAGCAGCTAATGAAAACAAATGCAGAGACTCACAGTCAAACGTTAGGTGGACTTCCAGGAGTCTTTTGGAACAAGTGGAAGAAAAATTAGAGGAGCAAGAGAGGTCAAGAATACCACAAGAAAACCTACAGAATCAACTAACCTGGGCCCTCAGGGGCTCACAGAGACATTGCCACCAACCAGAGAACATTTGAAGGATGGACATAGGCCCTGTAAACGTATGTAAGTACAGCTTGGTCCTCATGTGGGACCCCTAACAACAGGAGCAAGGGCTGTCTCTTACTCTGCAGCCTGCCTTTGGATCCTGTTGTCCTAACTAGGCAGCCTTGTCTACCCTCAAATGAAGAAGATATCCCTACTCCTACTGCATCTTTATATGCCACGATAGGTTGAAATCTAGGAGATGTCTCCCTTTCTCTGAGGAGAAAAGAAGAGGAAATAGTGGGAGCAGACAGGAGAGAGGGGGACTAAGATGAGAAGATGCAGAGAAAGCTCCAATCAGGATATAGTAAATGAATGAAGGAATGAATGAATAAAAAGAATAAACAGAATTTTACAGGTTAAGCATGTAAGTACCTCTGCCACTATAATGGCTCACACCGGTAATGCTAACAGACAAAGTCAGCATGGTTTGTATGAATGTGAGCTCATTCCCAGACATATAAAGATTTTTCAGACCACCTTCAGAATAAGTCTTTGCGAAAAGAAATGTCATTTCTTTAGATACTGAAAATTTAATGCCTCAAATGACTTTCCAGTTAATTACAAAGGATCAAAGCAAAACTAAGTTTTAGTACTTCCCTTTTATAAAAAATTAAATAATTGGGTGAGGATTCTCCAAGTGATTTACAAATGTATATTTTCAATTTAGGCTCATATTGTATGATCTGTCTATTGATAGTCCTAACAAAGTAGCTATTATTTACTGAACCCACCATAAGTTAAGACTTTTTGCTGTGCCTCTCACTAAGACAAAATTATTAATACTGTGTCTATGTTAAAGATGATGGGACTAGGTTTCTGCAAAATCCCATGCTTGTTCAGATCCACACAGATATTTAATGACACTGCTGGCGATTTTAAACCAATATGGTCCCCAAATACATTCACATTTTTACCCTATCATTCTTCTTATGCACATATTCTTCCTTTTGAGAGGAGAGAGTTAGCAAAAATTTAGAAGCAAACAAATATTAAACTTCTTTCATTTGTCTACTTCCACTACAAATATTTACCCTCTAAATTTTATTATAAATTGAATATGAAGAATTAATAATTGTTATGTAATAGTACATAACTCAAAGTATAAACATATAATTTTCTTATTCAGCTGGTTTTCCTTTTATTTATTTCTTCATACAGATACTACTTTGGGTTTGGAGAACAGAATATGCATATGGAAATAAAAAATCATCATTTAATGTTAATGCTGTATAATAGGGATTCTTTCTCACTTAACACAGAGCTCAGACAGATGACTGTTCTCAGAAAGACAGTAACTCAAACAGAATGAGGAAAAGTGAAGCCAGTACTAAAATTCTTCAAATAAAATAATATCACAGGTGTTAAAGACAGCAAAATTTAATCAATTATTTTTTTGTCCAACTAACACAATGTCAATGATATTCAAGCTCAACTCTCTTTCAGTTCTGAAAAGGATTGTTTGGCAGTGTTCTTACAGATTATATGTTTCTGCTGAGTAACTTGCAATGAGGATGCTAATCAAGGGAGAAGGGAAGCCCCTTTCTATGATGAAAATTGCTTTCCAGTAACTGATTGTGATGATCAATCATCTGCAAAGGAAATCAGGAGTAAATTATGGACTATAAATTGCAAAAATGTGCTGCACTCATGAAGAAAAATAATAAACAAAGTTAAAAAATCAACTCTTGAGAATATATTCAATGATTAGCCAGTATATAAACATATTTATATGTGTAATCTCAAAGTTTAGCACACACAAAGTTCATTATGTGAATAAGGAGTCCGCTTTTTTGTAGCATTGTCATAATTGACAGTGCTTCACAATATAAAAATAATATCAGATTTCTCATTTGAACTATGAAAAGTCATTGAAAGCTGCAAACATCAAAATTAGTGATACAGAGATTAATTAACTTATTTTCATTATGCTTGCATGTGATACTTTAATGGAATTATTGACAGCAAAATTTATGTTTCTAAATTGCAATTGTCAGTGCAGTTCAAGAATTGATTCTGTTTCAGTGTTTTTATTCAGAGATTATATATAATACATATTATATTCAGAGATCATTCATTGTGGCATTAAAGATATAAAAATGCAATGTAATTTTAGGTCTTTGGTTGATTGTATGGCAGAACATAAAACTTACATTACTCTCCACAAATAATTAAAATAACTTTTAAATTTCTTCTATATTTAAATCAAATTTAAAAGACTGTAACTTAACAATCAAGCACATAGGAAATTACATATGTGAATAAAATATAAGTAAGGTAATAAATATAATTTGGAAATCCATATTTGGTGTCTTAAAACCACCTTCTGTGTATGTATGTATATATATATATATATACACACACACACACACAACTAGGAGACTATTCATTGCAAATACATTAAACATCATTACAGAAAAAAAACACTGTAATTCACTTAGAACACATAGTTTTAACAGGAAATCCCTAGGACAATGGTTTGGTTATGTGAGCATTACTTTGTGCTGGCTTTCCCTGTTCTATACCCAAGCATGTGGGAATGTCTCCTATTTTCAAATGATTTGGAAATTTCTCCTGCATGAAGACTGGTATCACTTGAAGTACTTCTGGCAATTTCAAAGGAAATATAAATATATGTGTGATATGATTTTCTTTAAGTTTCCGTGTGAAGCATTTTTTAAATTTCTTTGCAGAAAATCATGAAATAGTGTTCATTTCCCCAAATGATTAATATTTGAGTTAACAGCAGCAAATTTCTGTCATAGTGCTTTTTATCTTGACTCATAATTCTACATTTTAAACAAAATGATAGTGTAGTTACTGGTGTTGCTGCAATGTATGAAACTCAATATGACCCATAACATAGCTTAGCGATAGGACACCAAAATACAAGAAAGATCACAAAGGCAGGCAATGACAAGTATCTTAATTACTTTTCTATTGCTGTGAGAAAATGCAATGCTCAAGGCAACATATAAAAGACAGCATTTAATTTAGCTTATGCTTGCAGAGTGTTAGAGTCCATTTTGGTGGACCAAAGGCATAATGGCAAAATCAACTGAGAATTTACAACTTCATCAACAAAGATGCAAAAAGAAAACATACCAGGAATATCAAGAGTCTTTTAAAATCTCAAAGCCCTCCACTATGAAACATCTCTTCCAATATAGCCACGCCCAGTAATCCATTCTAAACAGTTTCACAAACAGGGAAGCAATTAATCAACATTATAAGCATTTGGGGGCATTCTTATTCAAACCACCACAGCAAGTAAGATATTTTATTAGTTATATGAGAATGATTGGTAGACAAAAATATATCTTGGTTTCATGAAAGTTGAATTGTGAAAAGAATTTATCTTTTATAACGGGTAATACAATAGTGTAACTGCAAGGTGAAATGCTGAAAATAACGATGTCCCGTTTCTTTACATTTATTAATTAATTAATTAATTAATTAATTAATTAATTTATTCATTTATTTGTTTATTTGTTTATTTATTTATTTTTTAGAAAGATCATAAGGTGCTATTAGTCAAGAAAAGCTATCTCAAATGATAGTACACACTTGGCAATAGTCTTAATTGTAGGAAAAGTTACAATATATTAATTCTTATCTTGGTGATTGTCCCCTTTTGAAAGATTTATGGAATTATGATTTTCTTATTTTGAAGACTTTTATTTTATAGAAGACCAATGTAAGTAATCACACTATCAATCACTTGTCATTGAACATGCTCTATTGTGTTGTGAATAGAAACTTGTTTTTTATTCTTTATCAATAGACTTGACAATACAGTCTGTTTCTTATTACATCACAAATTAGAATATCCCATTTTACTTTCAGTAACTAAGGGATAAAATGATTATCTTTAATTAAGCTTTTCATTAACTTTTCAATTCTTTTCTAATATAATATTTTATTTATTATAATGTATTCACTTCGTATTCCAGCTGAAGCCCTACCCTCATCCTTTCCCAGCCCCACCCTCCTTCCTTCCCTCCCTCCATACCTTTTCTTCCATGCCTTTCCCCAGTCAACTGATAGGGAAGGACCTCCTCCCCTTCCATCTGAGCATAGCCTATTAGGTCTCATCAGGACTGGCTGCATTGTCTTCCTCTGTGGCCTACTAAGGCTGCTCCCCCACTCAGGGGGAGGTGATCAAAGAGCCAGCCACTGAGTTCATGTCAGAGACAACCATTGTTCCCTTTACTAGGGAGGCCATTTGGAAACTGGGCTGCCAAGGGCTACATCTGAGCAAGGGGTTCTAGGTCATCTCCATGTATGATCCTTGGTTGGATTATCAGTCTCAAAAAAGATCCCAGAGCCCAGATTTTTTGGATCTGTTGTTCTGCTTGTGGAGCTCTAGACCCTTCCAAACCTTTCTATCTCCCTCTTATTTCATAAGATTCCATGCACTCTGCCCAAAGTTTGGCTATGAGTCTGAGCATCTACTTTAATACACTTCTGGGTAGTCTTTCAGAAGCCCTCTATGGTAGGCTCCTCTTTTATTCCTTGTTTTCACCATCTTCCCATATCAATCCCATTTGCCTTTCTGAGTGACAACTGATCATCTTACCCAGGGTCTTCCTTCTTTCTTACCTTCTTTAAGTGTACAGATTTTAGTATGACTACCCTATATTATATGTCTATTATCCACATATACATGAGTATATACAATGTGTGTCTTTCTGCTTCTGGGATACCTCACTCAGGATGATCTTTTCTAGTTCTCACCATTTGCCTGCAAAGTTTGCATATATCCCAGTTACTTGCTGTACTGCTGGGACAAAACATTTGACAAAAGGACCTTGAAGAAAAAAAAAAAAAGATTTATTGTGGTGTACATGTCCAGGATACCAACATAAAGGTATGGAACCCTGAGTGAAAGCCAGCTTGTCCCACTGTGCCACCAGGAAGCAGAGTGCAGCAAATGCTTGTGTTCAGCTTGCTTTTCTGTTCTTCCCCCCCCCTTTCTTTCTTATTTTTAAATTCAAACCAGTACCTAATACTACAAAATGGCATCACCCATATTTAGGGTGGATCTTCCCAATCAACCCAATGAAAAATTCCCATATAGATGTTCTTACAAACTTGTTTCCATGGTTACTCTATATCCCATTAATATTACAATCAATACTAATCGTGAGAGAATATGTAATAATGAGACTCGTTTCAGCATTTAATACATACTTTATTCTAACTGCTCTTCATCCTTCAGTTTGTCCCCCATTCAATTGATTTTATTTCCTCGTCATCCTCTTCGTCTCCCATATCTCCTTTCAGCTTCCTAGCTCATTTATTCTATTACCCACATTTTTCTTAATTAATTTTTTCTTTATTATTATTATTAATTACACTTTATTCATTTTGTATCCCCCCATAAGCCCCTCTCTCCTCCCCTCCCGATCCCACCCTACCTCCCCTTTCTTCATGCATGCTCCTCCCCACGTCCACTAATAGGGGAGGTCCTCCTCTCCTTCCTTCTGATCTTAGTCTATCAGATCACATCAGGAATGGCTGCATTGTCTTCTTCTGTGGCCTGGTAAGGCTGCTCCTCCTTCAGGGGGAGGTGATCAACGAGCAGGCCAATCAGTTTATGTCATAGGCAGTCCCTCTTCCCATCACTATGTAAGCCACTTGGACACTAAACTGCCCTGGGCTACATCTGTGCAGGGGTTCTAGGTTATCTCCATGAATAGTCCTTGGTTGGAGTATGAGTCTTTGGGAAGTTCCCTGTGTTCAAATTTTCTAGTTCTGTTGTTCTCCTTGTGGAGATCCTGTCCTCTCCAGCTCTTGCTATTTCCCACTTCTTACATAAAATTCCATTCACTCTGCCCAACAGTTGGCCATCAGGCTCAGGATCTGTTTTGATAGTCTGCAGGGCAGAGGTTTTCAGATGCTCACTGTGGCAGGTTCCTAGGTTGTTTCCTGTTTTCTTCTTCTGGCTTTCAGAGGCCCTCTGTAGCAGGTTTCTAGGTTGTTTCCTGTTTTCTTCTTCTTCTGATGTCCATCCTCTTTGCCTTTCAGGATGGGGATTGAGCGTTTTAGTTAGGGTCCTCTCTTTTGCTTAGTTTGTTTAGATGTACCGATTTTAGTGGGTTTATCCTATGTTGTATGTTTATATGAGTGAGCATATACCATGTGTGTCTTTTTGCTTCTGGGACAACTCACTCAGGATGATCCTTTCCAGGTCCCATCATTTACCTGCAAATTTCATGATTTGCTTATTTTTCATTGCTGAGTAATACTTCATTGTATAGATGTACCACAATTTCTGCATCCATTCTTCACTTGAGGGGCATCTGGGTTGTTTCCAGCTTCTGGCTATTACAAATAAAGCAGCTACAAACATGGTTGAACAAATGTCCTTTTTGTGTACTTGAGCCTCTTTTGGATATATGCCTAGGAGTGGTATGGCTGGATCTTGAGGAAGCGCTATTCCTAGTTGTCTTAAGGCCTTCTTAATATCTCATGGTCCTTTTTCTACTTTCATTAAAACAACACAGAAGTAAATATAAATATATACATATATACAATTATAAATTTAGTTACTGCATATGAAGGAAAATATGTGGCATTTATATCTATGAATCTAGCTTATTTCACTCAAAACAATTATTTATAATTATATTTATATATGTGAAAATTCATGATTTAATTTTTGTTTCTATCTATCTGAATAAATTTCCATTATACATATATACTACATTTTCATTGTGTATTTATTGTTGATTGACATTTAGAATGGCTCAATATCATTGCTATTATGAATAGTGCAGCCATAAATAAAAATGTGCATAAATGTCACTTCAATAGTATTTATACTCTTGGGGTATATACACAGGAGTAATACAGGCAAGTTTTACGGTAGCTCTACTTTTAGTATTTTAGGAGTTCTTTCATACTAATTCCCATAGTGGATGTACCAGTTGATATTCCCATCAACAATGAGTAAGTGTTCCCCTTTTCTAGATATCCACCTATATTTGTTGTCATATGACTTCTTGATGATTACACTCTGACTGAGGTGAGAAGGAAACTCAAAGTACTCTTCATTTTTATGTTCCTGATAGGTAAAGATGCTAATTAATATTTATAGTTTATTAGATACTTGTATTTGATTTTTTAAGAACTGTCTGTTCAGTACAAAATCCCAGCTATTCTTTATGTCTTTATTTTTCTCTGAAATACATCATTGGGATTTTGATGTGGATTATTTACAGTTTGAAGATTGCTTTCAGTAATATAGCCATTTTTATGATATTCTTTCTATAAGTCCATGAGGATTGGAGGTCTTTACAAATTATTGTGCCTTCTTCTATTTTTTTTTTCTGTATTACTTTATAAACATTTCATTGTGGATGCCTTTTAGCATATTGCTTAGATTTATAGGTAGGAACTTTTAACTTTTGAATTTATAACAAATGGCATATTTTTCCTAGCTTTTTCTCAAGTACATTTTAGTGTATCAAAGCTACTCGATTTTTGTGTTAATTTTGTATCTTAGTTGGCTGTTAAAAGAATTTATGATAACTAAACTATTCTGGTAGTGTATTTAGGATCTTGTCAAATGAAAATGTGTCATATGAAAATAGAGTTTGCTTATATCCTTCCTAATTGCATATTTTTAAACTTACTTTTTATTGTCTTTCTACCTAATTGTTTAGACAACTATACCAAATAGAAAAAAAATTAGTACCTTCTCTCACTACAGATTTAAAGAGAAATTCTAGTAGTTTTCTCTTAATCGATATTAGGTTGGGTACAGGGTTGATGTACATTTCCTTAGTTTCTTCAGCAGTTTAACATAGAGGCAAATAAGTCTCTTTTCTGTAACTACTGATATTGGTTGATACGCATTTATGTATATTTATATATGGTATCACACTTATTAATTTGGATATGTTAAAACATACTTGAGATTTAATTGAGATGGATATAATACTGATCTTTTAAATGTGCTTAAATAATTTGGTTGAAATTTTTTGTAGCTATGAGAATTATGCTGTGGTCATTTAATTCAGAATCACTTGCAAAAATTTATAGATTTGAATGTTTGGTCACCAGAGACGGGACTATTTGTAAGAGTTAGGATGTGTTAACTTGTTGAAGGATATGTGTCACTGGACATAGGAGCTTTTGGTTTTTAAAAGGCCATGGCAAGCCATGAGTCTCTTTTTGCCTGTGGCGCAGGATACAGCTCTCAAATACTTGTCCAGTATATTGTCTGCCAGCATAAACATGCTTCCCAGCTCCATAATAATGGATTAAACCTCTGAAACTGTAAGCAAGGGCCAATGTAATCATTTTTTATAGGAATTGGCATAATTTTGATGTCTCGTTACATCAATACAACACTAACTATGTCATTGGTCTGTAACTTTCTGTTGTATAATTATCTGGTTTTGGTATGAGGATAATATTAACTTCAAAGAACAAATTTGGCAGTGATCATTTAATTTTTATTTTGTGGAAGAGTCTAGATTTTCTATAAAATCATCTAATATTTTAATAAAGACATCAATAACATAACAAAAGCAAGCTTATTCAACACATGTGCAGGCAAGGCAGATTGTTCAATTTCATAAAAATAAATTCAGATCCATTTTCATATTCTACTTACAAAAATCAACTCAAAATATAGCAAATGTCTGAATATAAAAACTAAAAAGGTAAAAGTGCTACAAGAAAGCATAGTAAAAACTCCTCAAGATACAGATATAAGCAAGAACATTACAAATAGTTTCCTAATTACACAGAAAATAGCTCAAAAATGAAAAAGAGCATTGCATAAAACAAAGCTTTGAACAACAAAGGGAACTATCAAAACAGTGAATATCCCATGTAGAGAATGGAAGGAAATATGTACCAGTTAATAACAGACATAAAGTTGATATATACTATATTAAAAATCTTCAAGAATCAACATCAAAAAACAAAACATCCAATCAATAAATTGGATAATATACCAAGGAGCTAGTTCTTAAAAGAAGAAATGTTCATCTCCTTAGATACCAAAAAAGCATTTGACAAAATGCAATACTCATTCATGTTTAAAGTACTGAAGATTTGGTCATGAGTCTTTGCTTTGAAAACACTGCTAGTTAGAGTCTTTCCAATGCGCTCAGTAGACTCCTGTCATACGTTCAATGCACATCCCATCTGTCATTCTAAACGAGGATTGATCATCTTACCCCACGTCAACTCTCTTGATTATCTTTTTTAGGTGTACAGATTTCATTATGTTTATTATATCTTATAGGTTTATATAAGTGAGTATATACCATGTTTGTCTTTCTCCTTCTGGGATATTTCACTCAGGATGATCTTTTCTAGGTCCCACCATTTGCCTGCAAATTTCATGATTTCCTCCTTTTTGATTGCTGAGTAGTATTCCATTGTGTAAAAATACCACAAATTCTGTATCCATTCCTCCGTTGATGGACATCTGGGTTGTTTCCAGGTTTTGGCTATTACAAATAAAGCTGCTATAAACATGGTTGAGCAAATATCCCTTTTGTGTACTTGAGCAAACTTTGGGTATATACCTAGCAGTGGTATAGCTGGGTCTTGAGGAAGCACTATTCCTAATTGTCTTAGAAAGCGCCAAATAGATTTCCAGAGTGGAAGAAGGGGAGTTAGTCTGATGAAGAAAGGATAGGAGCTCCACAAGGACCAAAGATATCTGGGCACAGGGTCTTTTCTGAGACTGACATGCAACCAAGGACCATGTATGAATGTAACCTAGAACCTCTGCTCAGATGTAGCCTGTGGTAGCTCAGTAACCAATTGGTTTCCCATAGTGAGGGGAACAAGGACTATTTCTAACAGGAACTCAATGACTGGCTCTTTTGCCTCCCCACCCCCCAAGGGAGGAGCAGTCCTGTTAGGCCACAGAGGAGAGTTTTGCAGCCAGTCCTGAAGATACCTGATAAAACAGGATCAGATGAATGGGGAGGAGGTCCCCCCTATCAGTGGACTTGGCAAGGGGCACGGTGGAGAGGAGGGAGGGAGGGACTGGGAGGGAATGAGGGATCGGGACACGGCTGGGGTACAGAGTTAATAAAATGTAACTGATAAGAAAAAAATAAAATCCAAAAAAAAGAAAAAAAAATAAAGTACTGAAGAGATCAGGGACACAAGGCCCATACGTAAAGATAGTAAAGCCATTATGCAGCAAGCCTATAGGCAACATCAAAATAAATGGAGAGAAACTTAAATCAATCCCGCTGAAATCAAGGTCAAGGCAAGGCTGCTCACTCTTTCCGTATCTCTTCAACATAGTTCTTAAAGTCCTTGTTAGAATTTAAAACAATTAAAGGAGATTAAGGGGATAAAATTTGGAAAAGAAGATGTCAAAGTATCACTATTTGCAGATGATATAAGAGTATATATTAGTGACCTCAAAAATTCTATCAGGAATTCCTACAGCTGATAAACACCTTCAGCCTAGTGTCTGAAGTGTCTGAATCAACTAAAAAAAAAATCAGTAGGCTTCCTGTATTCAAAAGACAAACGGGCTGAGAAAGAAATTAGGGAAACAACACCTTTCATAATAGCCACAAAGGAAATGAAGTACCTTGATGTAACTCTAACCAAGCAAGTCAAAGACTTGTATGAAAGAAACTTTCAGTCTCTGAGGAAAGAAATAGAAGAAGATATCAGAAGATGGAAAGATCTCCCATGCTCATATCTTGGCAAGATTAACATAGTAAAAATGCCCATCTTACCAAAAGCAATCTAGAGATCCAATGCAATTCCCATCAAATTACCAACACAATTCTTTACAGACCTTGAAAGAAAAGTTCTCAACTTTAAATGAAATAACAAGAAACCCAGAATCGTTAAAAGAATCCTCTACAACAAAAGATCTTCCAGAAGTATCTCCATCCCTGATCTCAACCTGTACCATAAACAATAATGAAAATTGCCTGTTGCTGACATAGAAACAGAATCATGGGTCAACGGAATCAAATAGAATATCCAGAAATAAACACACACATTTATTGCAACTGATTTTGACAAAGATGACAAAACCATACAAGGGTAAAAATATAGCATCTTCAGCAAATGTTGCTGGTCTAACTGGATATCAACAGGTAGCAAAATGCAAATAGATCCATACTTATCACCCTGCACAAAACTAAAATCCACGTGGATCAAAGACCTCAATATAAAAACAGACACAATAAATGTTGCTCATTGGCACAGGACATAACTTCATGAGCAGAACAGCAATAGCACAGACTTTAATATCAACAATCAATAAATGGGACCTCATGAATCTGAAAAGCTTCTGTAAAGTAAAGGACACTGTGGTCAGAACAAAACAACAGCCTACAGAATTGAAAAAGATCTTCACCAACCCTATATCTGACAGAGGGCTAATATCCAGAATATATAAAGAACTCTAGAAGTTAAACAGCAGCAAATCAGTTAATCCAACAAAAAAAAAATGGGGTACAGAGCTAAACAGAGAATTCTCAATAGAGGTACAGTGAATGTCAGAGAAACACTTAAAGAAATGCTCAATGTCCATAGTCATTAGGAAACTCCAAATCAAAATGACCCTGAAATTACACCGTACACCCATCAGAATGGCTAAGACCAAAAACGCAAATGGCAACACAGGCTGGAGAGGATGAGGAGAAAGGGGAACCCTCCTCCTTTGCTGGTAGGAATCTAAACTTGTACCATCACTTTGGAAATCAATCTGGCTTTTTTTTCAGACATTTAGGAATAGTGCTATCTCAAGATCCAGCTACACCACTCCTAGGCATATATCCAAAAGATGCTCAAGTACACAAGGACATTTGCTTAACCATGTTTGTAGCACCTTTATTTGCAATATCCAGAACCTGGATACCACCCAAATGTCCCTTTGTTGAAAAATGGTTACAGAAATTGTGGTACATTTACACAGTGGACTACTACTCAGCAATTAAAAGCAAGGAAATCATGAAATTTGAAGGAAAATGGTGGGATCTAGAAAAGATCATCCTGAGTGAGCTATCCTAGAAGCAGAAAGACACACATGACATATACTCACTTATTAGTGGATATTGAACACATAATATAAAATAAACATAATAAAATCTGTACACCTAAAGAAGCTAAGCAAGAATGAGGACCTTGTGTAAGATGATCAATCCTCACTCAGAAAGGCAAAAGTGATGAACACAGGAAGAGGAAGAAAATAGGAAACAGGGCAGGCCCTACTACAGAGGGCCTCTGAAAGACTTTACCCAGCAGGGTATCAAAACTTATGCTGAGACTTATAGCCAAACTGTGTACAGAGTGCAGGGAATCTTATGAAAGAAGGGGGAGATAGAAAGACCCAGAGGGGTCAGGAGCTACACAAGGATAGCAACTGAACCAAAAAATCTAGGCAGATGGATCTTTTGTAAGACTGATAGTCCAAACAAGGACCGCACATGGAGATAACCTAGAATAAGTTCACAGATGTAGTCCTTGACAGCTCAATGTCCAAGACAGTTCCCCAGTAACTGGAACAGGGACTCTCTCTGACATGAAATTATGGGCTGATTTTTGATCACCTCCACCTGAGAGGGAAGTAGCCTTGCTAGTCCTCAGAGGAAGATAATAAAGACATTCCTGATGAGACCTAAATGACTAGGGTCAGATGGAAGGGGAGGAGGACTCCCCTATCACTGGACTCAGCAAGGGGCATAGGAGAAAATGAGAGAGGGGAGAGTGGGATTGGGAGAAGATGGGGAAGGGGGCTAAAGCTTGGATACAATGTGAATAAATTGTAATTAATAAAAATAAAATAATATTTTTATAAAAAGAAGAAATATAATGTAAAAAAATTATCAAGAACCCTTGTTCACTAAAGTTGAGAGAGTAAACACAGAAGATGCTATAAAAATTATCATGAAGGTCTCCGAAAAGGCTATAAATACAACTATCATATTGACACAGCCTGGAATCAACTGGAAGGGAATGTCAAGGAGTGATTGACTATTTGATATTGTCTTAAGTAAATTAATTGATATGAGAAAATCTAGTACATTATGTGTGACACCATTTCCTAGGCAGGCTTAATCACAAATACATTTTGAAATTTGAAGAAAATGGAGCGGTTTGAAAGCTTTATTAGAAGAAGCATGTTAGAATTAGAGGACAAATAATACATGTTCTCTCTCTTACATTTGGAAGTTGTTAATTTCTTCTAATTCACAGTGACATCACAGAAGATGAAAAGACATATTATGTTCATTTTATATGGGATCAAGTTTGTTTGCTGGACTAATGCCATCATTAAAAAAAAAGTGATAGGTGGGCTAATGTGAAGAATCTGCTCAAGGGAATGTTCTGTGGTTACTTGTTCAATCCAATATATCTACGGTCCAGGTTAGTTGTGAAGTTTCTCTGTTGATGTTGAGTTGGAATGCCTTTCTAAAGATAATGGTAAGGTACAAAATACTCCCACATTTATTGTTTCCTCACCTGCCTAAACTTTCATGCCTTTTAGTAATTGTCTTATGAAATAAGCAGCCTCAATATTTGTTGCATAAATATTTAGATTTTTTATATGTTCTATATTCATCTTTTTTATCTTCTGACTAGCTCTAGTTTGCAGTTTAATTTAGCAGGTATTAAAATAGCTATGCCAGCTTTCTTTCTATTTCCAGTACGTTACTATTTTGATACTCATCTGTCAGTTTGTAAGTAGCTTTACTAATTATGTGTGTATTTTAGGTACAACAGATAGTCCCATTTTTAGTGCCTTTTAAATGAGTTAAGACTATTTGCACTGATTTTTTTTTCACATTTCCATGGTAAATGTTTCCTATTTGTTTCATTGTCTAGATTTCTACATCCAATTTTTAAAAGATGTCTATAATTCAAACTCATTTAAATTATTGAATTTTACATATATGTACTTGAAATTATAACATTTTGATATTTACTTTGGTCATTATAGTACTAATAAAATTACTGTTCAGTCTAGGAATTTGTTAATTTTTCATAAGCCATTAACAGAATCTATTATATATTAATTGCATGCTACCAGCAGTACATAATGTACAATATTTCTGAACTGACCCATCCAGGGCTAGTCAAATAGGGTCTACCTGAAAGAGGGAGTGGAAATGGGGGGACAGAGACAGGCTTGAATGGAGACCAAGACAGGCTTCTGATCAAGGTCTCAGTATACTGAACTTGAAATCAACCTTATAAAGCAAAGGGTACAAGCAAATTTTTTCGAGGTAGCAACACATCTGTGCCACCTAGCAAGGCATCCAAGAATTCACTCAGGTTACACAAAATTTGCTATCTGGTTCCCAGGGTTGCAGGAGCTTGCTATCTACTTCTCAGGCTCAAAACACCCTGCCTGCAAAGTTGCCAGGTTCAAAGTTTGCCAAGGCCAGTCTCTGAGAAACTAAGCTTTAGATAAGACCCACATCTGCTAAGGCCAGGAGGCAGTATTCCAATTACCAGAATTCTTCAATTCCCCTTTCTTTGTATTATGGAGAGCCTGTCCTAGGTTGGCGAAATGTGCATTTTCGTAACCCATCATCAAGGTCTCAAATGCTATGTTCACAAGCCTCTGTCTTAGGTTGGAAACACCCCAGGTTCACTCTTATCTATCATTGACTTACCTCCATTTCAAACGGGGTTGTTAAAGATTTTTTTAATTTAAATTCATGCAACTGCACTTCCATGCGTTGAAGTTGTTGAAGAAGGGACTGTAACATGCAAGGAAGGCAGGCACAGGCCAACAAAGCCATACCTGCCATGTCCACAAGATTCAGTCCTCACTTAAGCACAGAGTCAAAGGATGGAAAGTACCTCCCGAGGCTAGTAAATATATCCCAGGCTGTACTGGCCAATTCCAACCTAGGTTCCTTGACAGACTTTATATCATGGATCTTATTTCTCATCATTAACATGTCCAATGAGAAGTTTTTGCTAGATCAAAGAACGGCAAGGTGATTCTGAATCTGAGTCCAGTTAAATTTTCTCTCATCATACCAAGAATCAGAAATCCTAACAGGAATCATAACAAAAGCAGGTTGCTTAACAACTAATAGTAAAAGAGCATTCTTATCAGCACTAATGCGATTAGCAAGATTGCAATTTGCACATTTGATTGAATAGGTGTCATTGTTTTTAAAACGTCTTCTTACAGTGTCTCCAATTAGAAGTAAATAAGGAGGATTAACACATGCCAAAACAGAAGTATGCTTGATTAATTTAGCAAAGCTACTTGGATTCCCAAGGAGAATACCTATATTTTTCAAGGCAGCCCCCAATTTCCATACATAGGTTTGCCTATTTTTATTTGAAGTCCTCCAAAGTCCACCACTAACAGCTTTTTCTAAAAGAAAGAAAGTTTGACTGCCTCTATAAGAAGTCAAGTTCTTTATACCCTTAACAATAGACCAGTCCATGACTATAAATGTAGGATCATTGATCCAGGAATAGATGATGGGTGTTTGGCCGATGCCTCTTGTCCAAGTAACCTCTGGTCGAGGACAACTGCATTGATCCCTTTTCTCACAGGGTGGGTAACTCATTGGAGATGTAAGACTGTCATTCTTAACTCTCGTTGGGGGGGGGGCAATAATATCCTTCCAGTGTTCCAGTTTGCTTGGTTGCAAAGGGAGGCTTGAGCTGCCACCCCAACTTTAGAGTAGTGACCTATGACCTGGACAGGGGAGACTGGTAAGCAATCCTGATGAATACTCTCACTGGTAAAGCAAAGTGGATGACCTCTTTCTTTTCCTGAAAAGTTAAAAATCTGTTTTACTTGTGTTCCTTTAAAAGCAGGAAAAACCATCAGTCAAGTGTTGTTGACATAAACAAGGACTTCTGGATCATCCCAGGAACCTGGATGTAGTAGAGGTGGATCAGGAACACATGTCCAATAAACAGTCATCTTGACTGGAGGGGTCTTCATTGCCATCATTATCATTGTCAGGAGAGACTCTTCATCCATTTGTCCCACCAGGCATTTCAGTACCCATCGAGCTGCATCATTTTCCTGTGAAAAACCACAGACAAATTCTCATCTCCATATGAGTAAAGGGTCGGGTCCATGCCATTGATTTTTTAAAGGATCCGTCCATTTTAATTTAGCAAAAGTTTTCTTGATTTCTGTATGCCAAAATCTATCGGCTGAAGATTTACCATGCTTATCCAAATTTAAAATATTCAGAATGCAAAGACCATGATTAAGATGATTTTTAGGTGTCCAGGGGAGTAGTTCTCCCCTCTTTGTTTTTTCCAAGTAAATCTTAATTCTTTTGTGGGCACACTCTACCATGCCTTGTCCTTGAGAATTGTAAGGTATTTTAGTTATATGAGAAACCTGAAATTGTTGACAAAATCTTTTTTAAAGATTTGCTAGTATATCCTGTTTCATTGTCACTTTTAAAGTGCTTAGGAACTCCTAGAACATTAAAAGCTTGTAGGCAATGAGCAATAACATTTTTTTGTCCCTCTCCTGGTTGAGGAGTGGCAAAAATAAATCCAGAAGAGGTATCTATGCAAACATGTACTAATAGGTATCTATGCAAACATTCCTAATTTTCCAAATTTAGGAATATGAGTAATATCCATTTGCCAAATTTGGTTTCGAACCAATCCTTTAGGATTAACTCCCAACTGAGGAACAGGCTGAAATTGAGGACAAGCACTGAAAGCCTTGACTATACTACTGGCCTGTTCCTCAGTCAACTCATCTTTAATTTCAAGATTTGACTATTAAGATGATGCATATTATGGGCATCTTGGGCTCTTTCTTACTGTGAACTATACACTTTCGTGGCTTTATCTGCCAATGCGTGTTTTTTTTTTTTTTTTAGACAGGCGTCCTGGCAAATTAGAATGAGCCCTCAAATATCCTATAAAAAGGGGAAAGGTTCTTTCTTGTATCAAATTTTGAATTTGTAAAAATAAAACTCCAGCAGGAGAAGATGTCTGAATTTGGCCTGCAGTCGCTAACCTTGGCAAAGACTGAGCTACGTATGCACTATCTGTAAAAATATTTAAAGACTGCTTATTAAAACTTTGAAGCACAGCCAATACTAAAGATAACTCTGCTATTTGCACAGATTGCTAGACACTTGAAAAGATCTTGTTTTTCCTTCATAAGTATAGGCAGCAACACCAGATGATGAATCATCAGTAAACACCGTTAAAACATTAACAATTGGAATAACTTTTCTTTGAAATGGAAAAACTATAAATTGAATCTTTAAAAACTGAATTAATTTGTTTCCTGGATAATAATTTTTTTTTCTCCAAATAATTGGTACAAGCAAGGGGCCAATCTTTTGTATGTGTAAACAACCATTCCTGATGTTCTTTAGAATAAGGCTGATAAATAACATCAGGCTCTTTTTAAAATTATTTTTCACCTTTCAATCTTTTTAAATATATCAATTTAGCCACAGCAAAATAATATGGATAAATAACCTTAGAAGAAGAAGAAGGCAAATGTAGCCACATAATAAGTGCCTCTTGCCAAAACAATGTTGTAGGAGTGAATCTGGCACAACAAATTAAATATTTAAGGGGGTTTTAATAATCTAAAATTGATTATCTATGGCTTGTTGAACAATTTCTGAAGCCTGGCATGCATCAGGAGTTAAAGCTCTGGGAGATGTTGAAGAGGTATCTCCTTTTAAAACATCAAATAAAGGTTTAAGCTCTCCAGTGGTAAGTTTTAAATAAGACCTAAATCAATTAATATCACCTAAAAATTTTTGAAAATCATATAATGTATTTAAATTGTCTACCCTAATTTGAAATTTTTGATGTGTAATTTGATTTGGGTATAATTTAAATCTCAAATAATTATATGAATCAATTCTTTGCACTTTCTCAGAAGCTATTTGTAAATGATAATTTTGTAAACTTTTTTGCATATGGGCCTAACAGAATAATACTTGAGATCCATCTGTACCAGCAATCAAAATATCATCCATATAATAGATAATATACATTTGTGGCCTTTTTTTTTTTTTTAACCTCTTTAAAGCTTGGGCGATAAACTTTTGGCACAAGGTGGGGCTATTGGCCATTCCCTGAGGCAAAACAAGCCAGTGATACCTTTTCATGGTCTTTACCATCCTGATACGATACATTGTAATAACTGCAATTTCCTTAATTGTCTCAAATTACATGGCTTGGTTTTCTTTGGCAAATTAATAAAATAAATACCAAAGTTTTTTTTTTTTTTTTATTTTCCCCAAATGGTTACAAAACTGTTCCAAGTTTTTGTTAGACTGCCCAAGGGTTATTATTTTAAAATACCCAATGACTTTTAAAATGTTTTATAGCCTTAAACATTTAAATACTTTTCAAAACCTGTTTTTGCAATATCAAAAAAAAGCATTCTCTTTAGGAGTAAAATTATAAAGGATATTTATAATTTTAAAAGTCAAAACCAGGCTTTGAAATTTACCAGGCACAGGGCCTTTTCTGAGACTGACACTCAACCAAGGACCATCTATGGATATAACATAGAACTTCTGCTCGGATGTGGCCCATGGTAGCTCAGTAACCAAGTAGTTTTCCAAAGTAAGGGGAACAAGGACTATTTCTAACAGGATCTCAAGGGCAGGCTGTTTGACACCCCCCCCCAGGGGAGGAGCAGTCTGTTAGGCCACAGAGGAGGACTTTGCAGCCAGCCTAGAAGATACCTGATAAAACAGGGTCAAATGAAAGGGGAGGAGGTCCTCCCCTATCAGTGGACTTGGAAAGGGGCAGGGAGGAGACCAAGGAGGGAGTGTGGGGTTGGGAAGGGAATGAGGGAGCGGGATACAGCTGGGACACAGAGTTAACAAATTGTAACTAAAAATAAAAATAAAAATAAAAAAAAGAAAATACAAAAATAAATAAAAATAATAATAAATTCAAGGCAAAAGGCAAAAATAAATAAATATAAATAGTCTGTGATTCAAATACTTAAAATATTAATTTAATATAAAATATGTTATATTCATGCTTATAGACTTGTATAAATATATGCTGTGTTTAGCTTCTTTAAGCTATAGTATGGTCAAAAATAAAATATATGGTATATTAAAGAAAAAAAATTACCAGTGTGATAAAACCAATTTCTTTGTTATTATTAATTATTACAATTAATATTATTATTATTTAACATTTAAAAATTTTTTTTAAAAACTAAACCTGTTCTCTTTTTAATTGGACTTTCTCTCGGAGAACAGTAATATCCTCCTGCAATGGTCCCATACCACCTGCACATATAGCAGGAAAAGCCATGGGAACTGAGAGCAGAGTAGGCCAGTCTGAATTAAGAGACTTGGCAGTTTCTTCCTCACTACCTAGCTCATCTGCTAAATCATTTTCTGCTCTCAAATTGTATAAATCTCTTTGAACTCCCACATGAACCTTAGAAGTAGGTTTTTTTTGCCTGTTTGGCTGCTCTAATTTCCCCACTTAACTATTTAGCTTGTGAGATCAAATTTTTCATTTTTTCACTCTCATGCCTAGGATCCAGCACGTCTCTAATTAGAGTCCACAAAGAAAAAGTTATAACAGGTACCTTCTCAGGACCATTATTAGCATAATATTCTTGCAATCTTTTCCTTACCCTCTCCCTAGTTTCCAGATTGACGGTACCTTCAACAGGGAACAAGGGACAAACTTAATTTACAAGCTAGAAATTTTTCAAGATATTTAGACGTTATCCCAATTCCTTACATTTATTAGCATTGACTTTAAAGTCCTCATTAACAACTCCCTGCTATTTCTCTGCCCCATGAATGGGCTGCCTGCCTACCTTGTTTTCCTCCGTGCAATGGGCTGTTGCCACGAAGCACTTTTTTTTCTTAGGCATCCTGAGCTCCAAAAACCAGCTTTTCTCATGTCGCCCCTCATTTTCAAGTTCCCTGTTCGGGGGCCAACTGACCCATCCCGGACTACTCAAATAGGGCCTACCTGAAAGAGGGCGTGGAAATGGGGGGACAGAGACACGAAGAATGGAGACCAAGACAGGCTTCTGATTAAGGTCTCAGTATACTGAACTTGAAATCAACCTTATAAAGCAAAGGGTACAAGCAAATTTTCTTTCACTATAGCAGCACATTTGCGCCACCTAGCAAGGCATCCAAGAATTCACTCAAGGTTACACAAAATTTGCTATCTGGTTCCCAAGGTTGCAGGAGCTTGCTATCTACTTCTCAGGCTCAGAACACCCCACTTGCAAAGTTGCCAGGTTCAGTCTCTCAGAGTTTGCCAAGGCCAGTCTCTGAGAAACTGAGCTTTAGATAAGACCCACATCTGCCAAGGCCAGGAGACAGTATTCCAATTACCAGACTCCTTCACTGAACATTAGGTGTTGTGTATATAATAAAATGATAAAAGAGAGAGTGGAATAAGCATGCGATCTCTTACAAGCTATTACAGAAGTTTTTTCTTCCGAATGTGGCTTCAACAGTCCTCTTTTGAGTCGTTATTTAATGAAACACAGTAGAATGTATCACATGTCAGGCATATGTGAGTGTCTTTTGCAGCATAATATTATATTTCCCCTTTTATCACGATGATATATTGCTATAAGAAACTTTACTTTTCTTCCTATACCAAGTATATTAGTTTACTAAAAATTATTAAGTCACATTATTAACTGACTACATTAAAATTAAGCTGTATAACATAGGATAACCATCTACAGACATAAAGAAGCTAAACACTAAGGAGGACCCTATGGAGGATGTTTAATTCTCATTCAGAATGGCAAACAGGATAGACACCAGAAGCAGTGGAAGAGAGGAAACAGGATGGAAGCCTACTATAGAGGATCATCTGAAAGGCTCCACACAACAGGGGATCAAAGCAGATTCTGAGACTCAAGGCCAAACTTTGGACAGAGCCCAGGAAGTCTTATGGAAAAAGAAGTAGGTGAGGATAGAGGGACATGGAGGGGTCAGGAGCCCCACAAGGAGACCAGCAAAGTTAAAGGATCTGAGCCCAGGGGGTCCTGCAGAGACTGATTCACCAATTGATGACTATCCATGGAGAGCACCTAGATTCCATGCTCAGATGTTGTGGATTCTCTGTACAGTCTCTATGTGGATCTCTGAGCGAGGAGAGCAGGTGCTGCCTCTTTCATTTACTCGGTTGCCTGCTCTTTGATCACTTGTGATCACTGGTGATGTGGTTTTGCCAGATCACGGAGGACGAGGATCCAAGCAGTCCTTATGAAACTTAACAAACTATTTGTAGATGACAATGGTGAAGAACTCTCCCTTTCAGTAGACTAAGAGAAGGGAATAGGGAAAAGAGGGAGGTAGAGCAGGACTGGGGTGGGGGTGAAGGAGGAGGCTTTAATTGGGATATGTAAGGAATAAATTGTGAGAATTTTTAAAAATTAAAAAAAATTAGAAAAGTAAGATTCTTACTATGTAACAGATGGATGGTACCACATTATTGTCATATCTCTTTTATGATGCTTGCTACTTCAAAAATAAAATGTTCAGTAATATTAAAAAACTAACAAAAAACAGAAATGAAAAAACACACTGTGTGGTAAAGAAGACTTAAAAACGTGTGAATATGCTTATGATTTAGACCAGTAGTTTTCAACAGTCTTAATGCTGCAACCTTTACTACAGTTCCTTATGTTATGGTGACCCCAAAACCATAATATTATTTTTTGCTACCTCATAACTATACTTTTGCTACAGTTATAATCATAATGTAAATATACAATATCCATAGTATCTTATATGTAAACTTTATGAAAGGATCATTTGGCCCATTAAAGAAGCTGAGAACCACAGGATGAGATGATAACCACTGTTTTAGAAAGTGTTATTAAAAAAAGTTCATGTTATTCCATGTATAAAAGAGGTAATGTTTTGAAAGTGTACTGTTTAAGTTGGGTAGGCAGCACTTCCACATTTTTCATTCATAAGCTTAAATCCCAAGAAAATCCTGTAATAATATTTACTAAAAAAATACAAGCTATTTATTTTATTTACATTTAAAATGAAATGAATGATACAATTACTATAGGAATGACTCAGTCATTAGTTCTTACACAGTAACACAAGCATTGTGCTATAAATTATAGTGTATATAAGAAAATGTAATTTTATAAGACTATGATTTATAAATTAAGATTTAGCAAACTGAGCAACATAAAAAACATATTAAATATTCTCAGCAGAAATAAATATGATAGTTTATAGTCATCAGACATGTCCTCAAGCAAATTTTATATGTAATATATGTTTACAAATATTTTATATATTTATATTATATATTTGTTTATATATTTATATTTGTATATAATTTACTTTTGTATATATGTTTATTTATATATGTTTATAAAATATATATGAGTAATTAATATATTTATGGATATATAAAATTACATTTAATCCTCTTTATTCAGTTATTATACAAATAACAGGTGTTATTAGGGCATTGTCTCACACACACACACATAACTGTATTTTGCTCATACTTTTTGCCAGTAAGCTTTAGTAGCCACGCTGACCAGCAATATTAACATTTAAAAGTATATTGCATAACAAGTTCATGTGACCCTCCCTGAAATCTGACCTTTTTATATGTAGCTATCAATTTGTATGTATATCTAAGTATTTGGAAGACTGTACATTCAAATTTAAGTATAAGTTATGCTGTATAAAACAGAACTTGGCTAAATTAAAATAAAGATTATACAAATCTCATTTCAGAATATCTTACAGCATTGTGAATTTTAATAAATATTAGTGTATTTTATTTCCTCTAATCGATTTGTTTGTTTCATTTTATTCTGTTTTGTTAGGGTGATTTATTTATTTTGCCTGTTTGTTTTGAGAGAGAGAGAATAGATTTAGATTTTTGGGGAGCTGACGGGGATCTAGGAGGAGATGTGGGAGGGGAAACAATAAAGAAAGAATCCAGGCAGTCCTAATGAGACTTGATAAGCCAGGGTCAGATGGCAGGGAAGGAGAATTCCCCCTTTTAGTGGACTAGAGGATGGTGATAGAGGGGGGGGGGCGGGAGGGACAGTGGGATCAGGAGAAGATGAGGGAGGTAGTTACAATCAGGATATAAAATGGACAAATTTTTAAAATATAGAGAATAAATTTAAATTTATTTTTAAAAAAGAATACATTATATAAAAATATTTTAAAAAAATAAAATTAGTTGCAAAGATTAATGTCAATTCGTTATTGTGTTTTCAAATTGTTAATATAAAACTGTTTCAGTTATTAAAAAAAAAAAAAGAAACAGAGAACCTAGAGCTTGACTTTATGGAGAACTTTGAAATCTCAAGAATTTTTTTTTTTTTTTTTTTTTTTTTTTTTTTACTACTAACTAACTAGAAATTTGGAAAGTCATGATTTAAAGCATAGTCAAAGGAAAATGAACTGAGAAATAATCCTGCATCTAGATAATCTGATTTTCTTAGTTAGGGTTACTACTGATGTAATGAAACATCATGACCAAAAGAAAATTGGGGATAAAGTGTATATGTAGTTATATATCCTGAGTCACAGTTCACAGATAAAGCCTAATTAGGAATTCAAAGGGGGCAAGAATCTGGAGGTAGTAGCTGATGCAGCAGCCATGGACAGTTGTTGCTTACTAGCTTGCTACCCATATCTTACTCAGCCTGCTTTCTAATAGAACCCAGGACACCAACAGATAGCACCCATGACAATGAACTGGGCATTCTCATAAATCACTTATTAGGAAAATATCCTACACACATTCTTACAACTGGACCATATGGAGGAATTTGCTTTATTTATTTATTTATTTATTTATTTATTTATTTATTTATTTATTT
>NW_026590571.1:496790-515884 GCF_907164565.1 Psammomys obesus | reverse complement strand
TTTATTTATTTATTTATTTATTTATTTATTTATTTATTTATTTATTTATGTTCCTTCACTTTGTATCCCAGCAGTAGCCCCTGTCTCATCCACTCCCAAACCCACCCTCCTTCCAAAATCTCCTCTCATGGCCCTCCCCAAGTTCACTGACAGGGGAGGTCCTTCTTCCCTTCCCTCTGACCCAAACCTAACAGGTATAATCAAGACTGGCAATATTGTCTTCCTCTGTGGCCTGGTAAGGCTTATCCCCCCTCAGGAGGAGGTGATCAAAGAGCAGGCCACTGAGTTCATGTCAGAGAGAGTCCGTGTTCCCATTAGTAGGGAACCCATTGGAGACTTACCTGCTAAGGGCTACATCTGTGCAGGGGTTCTAGGTTATCTCTATGCATGAGCCTTGGTTGGAATATCAATCTCAAAAAAAGATCCTAGGGCCCTGATTTCTTTTTATTCTGTTGCTCTCCTTGTGGAGCTCCTATCCCCTGCAGGTCTTTCTATTTCCTCCATCGTTCATAAGATTCCCTGCACTTTGCCCAAAGTTCAGAATTTGCTTTGGTACCCTGCTGGGTAGAGTCTTTCTGAGGCCCTCTATGGTAGCCCCCTGCCCTGCTCCCTATTTTCTCCCTCTTCCTGGGTCCATTCCTTTTGCATTTCTGAGTGAGGATTGATCATATTACAAAGGGTCTTCCTTCTTTGTTAGTTTCTTTACTTGAACAGATTTTAGTATGTTTATCCTGTATTATAGGTCTAGTATCCACTTATAAGTGAGTACATACTATTTTTGCTTCTGGGATACCTCACTCAGGATGATCTTTTCTAGTTCCCACCATTTGCCTGCAAATTTCATGATTTCCTTGTTTTTAATTGCTGAGTAGTCATCTATTTTGTAAATGTACCACAGTATCTGTATCCATTTCTGAATTGAAAATCATCTGGGTTGTTTACAGATTTTGGCTATTACAAATAAATCTGCTACAAACAGGAATGAGAAACTGTCCTTTTTAAATACTTCAGTATATTTTAGACATAAGCCTACAAGTGATGTGGCTGGATCTTGACAAAGCACTATTCTTAATTGTCTGAGAAAGCACCTGACTCATTTTCAAAGTGATTGTAGAACATTCTATCCATGAATGGGTGATGGTTTCCCTTTCTCCACATCCTCACCAGCATCAAATACTTGAGTATTTGATCTTCACCATTCTGATGGGTGTAAGGTGAAATCTCAGAGTCATTTTGGTTTACATTTCCGTAATGACTAATGATGTTGACCATTTCTTTATTATCTTTTTTATTTTTTAATAATTTTTATTTTTTATATTAACCACAGGTTATCTACTTTGTATCCCAGCCTTAGCACCCTTCCTCATTCCCTCCCAATTCCATCCTCCCTTCCTCATCATCTCCCTGCCCCTTTCCAAGTCCACTAATTGGGGAGGTCCTCCTCCCCTTCAATCTGACCCTAGCTTATTAGGTGTCTTTAAGACTGGCTGCAATGTCTGCCTCTGTCGCCTAGCAAGGCTGCTCCTTCCTTGGTGGATGGAGGGTGGAGGTCAAAGTGCCCGCCATAGAGTTCATGTCAAAAAGAGTCCTTGTTCAACTTAATAGGGTACCCAATGAGCTACCATGGGCTACACCCAAGCAGGAGTTCTAGGTTATATACATTCATGGTCCTTGGTTGGAGAAACAGTCTCATAGAGACCCCTGTGCCCAGATATATTTGGTCCTTTTGGAGCTCCTGTCCTCTCCAGGTCATACTAACTCCCCCTTCTTTCATATGAGTCCCTGTACTCTGCCAAAGATTTGGTTATGAGTCTCAGCATCTGCTTTGATACACTTCTAGGTAGAGTCTTTCAGAGGACCTCTGCAGTAGGTTTCTGCAGTAGGTTTTCTCCTACTTCCAATGTCCACCCCATTTGTCTTTCTAAGTGAGGATTAATCATTTTACCCCAGATCTTCTTTCTTGTTTATCTTCTTTAGGTGTACAGATATTAGTATGTTTATCCTATCTTATAGATCTAGTACCCACTTATAAGTGAATATATACCGTGTGATACTGGGGGCAGAGCCAAGATGGCAACTAACACATACAGTTTCTGAGCGTTGGAAGAGATAAAGTTCTGAGTTGATGAGTGGAAGAACTTCTGAAGCTAGGGAAACAACGGAGAGACTTTCTAAACAACAGGGAACATCGCAGGAGGTGAAAACCTTGGTCTCCGGTCACCCAAGGACTTGTTTGGGGAAGATGAGAAACGATCCTTTGATCTCTCCGCACTTCCCTCCCCCAGACCTCCCTCCTCCTTGGCACAGCGGACTCGCCTTTCTCAGCGCAGACCTAACTGCCTGGGGCCTGAAGCCACTGAGGCGGAGCCCCAAGCCCTTTATCGGCAAAGGCCAGCAGTACTGTGTATCAGAGCCCCAGATTCCCGCGGCGGCTACACCATCCTCCCAGGGCCCGAGTCTGCTAGATGCCATACTAGCTCCGCAGGAGTGCCATCACTGATGGTACGGCCCGCCTAATCCCACAGTGACAGAGAATACGCTATATACTCACCAAAACCAGACAGAAACGCCATACAAACTAGACACACCAGGCGCTGGCGCTCCGAAGCTTGGAGAGCACAGTGAAGAGACCCCAGGACTTCCCAGAAAGCATCTGGACTAGCAACCCAGTCTCCACTTACAGCAGGACTTTCTAACCTGGCAGAGGAGCAGCACTGAGCTGGCGGGGCACATCAGCCCTCCAGTTTAAGACTAACCAGGGTCAAACGAGAAAACAGAAAGGCTGGTTACCCCGATTCCTACTGACGTGACCACCCTGAAATCTCCAGCTGCAGCAAGACCTCATAACCTGGCAGTGACAGCAGCACGGAACTGGCAGAGCACATCAAAGAAGCAGGGCCAAACCAGAGAGCAGAGAGCCCAAATACCCCGATCTCTGCCAAGTGACCTGCCTGTAAGTGAGTGCAACCTTGAGAATCTGCAGCTCCCCTGATCCTGGGTCCTTCTAAAACAGAAGCCAGGCATCGAACCCCTTCCCACCCATATACCCACTTTGGGAAACAGAGGGGCACTTGGAACATTGAAGTTCCTGCTCTGTGGGTCGAGACACACGCCCACGCCCACTTAGACACACACACACACACACACACACACAGACACACACACACACTTGCATTCACCTCTGTTTGTGCCTGCGTACTTTCCTCCCACAGGTACAGCTAGTCCTCAGCACACGCTAAGGACACGGGACCTCTCTCAACTTCCTGAAGAATTCTCAAGACTCAAGAGAGAGACAGTACCAGTCTGATCGGCAGAATCCAAAAACAAACAGGGAAGGTCTCAGATAAGCCAATGGCCAGGGGTAGGCGAAAGAACACTTCCAACATAAATCAGGACATCATGACTTCACCAGCAAACCCCAAAATCGATGGATACTCCAATTCATCAGAAGCATAGGAAGATGACCTTAAAGCCATGCTTGCTCAATTATTTGAGGCTCATAAGGAGGAAATGAACAAATCTTTCAAAGAGTTGGCCAGTCAATTGGAGGTAAAGAAAGAAAAAATAGACAAAACCCTTAAAGAAACACAGGCAAACATAGCCAAACAAATAGAGGCACAAGTAGAGAAAAAATTAGTGGCATACAAAAAGGAAATGAACAAAGAAATAGAGTCCATCATAGAGAGACAGGAATCCAAATTCGATCACATGAAAGAAATGGTGCAAGGCATGAAAACAGAATTAGAATCAATAAAGAAAACACAAAATGAGAAAACTCTTGAGCTGGAGAACTTGGAGAAAAGATCAGGAACCACAAAAGTAAGCATCACCAACAGAATACAAGAGATGGAAGAAAGAATCTCTGGAGCTGAAGACACACTTGCAGAAATTGATACTTCTCTCAAAGGAAAAGTAAAATCAGAAAAGTTCCAATCACAAAATATTCAAGAAATCAAGGATGCTATGAAAAGACAAAATCTAAGAATAATAGGAATTGATGAAAAAGAAGACTCCAGGCTCCAAGGTCCAGAAAATATTCTCAAGAAAATCATAGAAGAAAATTTTCCCAACTTAAATAAAGAGATGTCCATAAATATACAAGAGGCCTACAGAACACCAAATAGACAAGACCAGAAAAGAAACACATCACGTCACATTATAGTCAAAACACTAAATCTACAGAACAAAGAAAAGATATTAAAAGCAGCAAGGGAAAAAGGCCAAGTAATATATGAAGGTTATCAGAATCACACCAGACTTCTCATCAGAAACTATGAAAGCCAGAAGGGCCTGGGCAAGCATCATGGAAACTCTAAGAGATCACAAATGTCAACCCAGACTACTATACCCTGCAAAGCTTTCAATCAACATAGATGGAGAAAACAAAATATTCCATGACAAAACTAAATTTACGCAATATCTGTACAGCAAACCAACCCTACAGAAGATACTAGAAGGAAAACTTCAATCCAACAAAAACGAATTCACCCAAGAAACAAACAAAATATTCCATGACAAAACTAAATTTACGCAATATCTGTACAGCAAACCAACCCTACAGAAGATACTAGAAGGAAAACTTCAATCCAACAAAAACGAATTCACCCAAGAAAACAGGGCATACAGATAATATCCCAACAAAAATGAAAAGAAAACAAACAATGAAACAGGGTAAGATCATCGACTCCATTAGAAAAGGAACTAACATGCATTGGTCAATATTATCTATCAATATTAATGGACTCAACTCACCAATAAAAAGACACAGGCTAACAGAATGGTAAGGGAAACAGGACCCAACATTCTGTTGTATCCAAGAAACACACCTATGCAACAAAGATAAACACTACCTCAGAGTAAAGGGCTGGAAAAATGTTTTTCAAGCAAATGGTTCCAGAAAACAAGCTGGAGTAGCCATCCTAATATCTAATAAAATAGACTTTCATCCGAAGTTAATAAAAAAAGATAAGGATGGCCACTATATTCTCATCAAAGGAAAAATCCACCAAGAGGAAATTACAATTTTGAATGTCTATGCCCCAAATATAAGATCACCTACATTCGTAAATGAAACAATATTAAAGCTTAAATCATACATTGATCCTAATACCTTAATAGTGGGAGACTTCAACTCCCCACTCTCATCAAGGGACAGATCAACCGGACAGACACCAAATAGGGAAATAAAAGCACTCACAGAATCCCTAAATCAAATGGACATAATAGACGTCTACAGATCTTTTCACCCAAACTCAAAAGAATATACCTTCTTTTCAGCACCACATGGAACCTTCTCCAAAATAGACCATATAGTTGGTCACAAAGCAAGCCTCAACAGATACAAAAGGATTGAAATAATCCCTTGTATACTATCTGACCACCATGGACTAAAGCTGGACATCAACAACAACAGAAACAACAAAAAGCCGAAGCGCACATGGAAACTAAACAACTTACTACTCAATGACAGGTGGGTCAAGGAAGAAAGAAAGAAAGAAATTAAAGACTTTCTAGAATTCAATGAAAATGAAGGCACAACATACCCAAATTTATGGGACACATTGAAAGCAGTGCTCAAAGGAAAATTTATAGCACTAAGTGCCTACAATAAGAAATCTGTAACATCACATACAAACAACTTAATGGCCCAACTGAAAACCCTAGAAAAAAAAGAAGCAGATACACACAAGAGGAGCAGACAGCTGGAAATAATCAAAGTAAGGGCAGAAATCAATCAATTAGAAACAAATAAAATTATCCAAAGAATCAATGAAACAAAAAGCTGGTTCTTTGAGAAAATCAACAAGATAGACAAACCCTTAGCCAAACTATCTAAAAAGAAGAGAGAATCTATCCAAATCAACAAAATCAGAGATGAAAAGGGTGACATAACTACAGACACAGAGGAAATTCAAACAATCATTAGTTCATACTACAAAAGCCTAGATGCCACAATATTTGAAAATCTAAATGAAATGGACAATTTTCTTGATAGATTCCATCTTCCAACATTAAGTCAAGATCATGTAGAAAGACTGAACAGCCCTATATCCCCCAGGAAATTTAAGCAGGCATTCATAGTCTCCCCTCCAAAAAAAAGCCCTGGGCCAGATGGTTTCAGCGAGGAATTCTACCAGACCTTCAAAGAAGTGCTCACACCACTTCCCCTCAAACTATTCCACAAAATAGAAACAGAAGGTACATTACCAAACTCATTCTATGAAACAACAGTCACCCTGATACCTAAACCACACAAAGACCCAACAAAAAAAGAGAACTTCAGACCTATCTCTCTTATGAACATTGACGCAAAATTACTCAATAAAATACTTGCAAACCGAATCCAAGAACACATCAAAGATATCATCCACCACGACCAAGTAGGCTTCATCCCAGGCATGCAAGGGTGGTTCAACATATGGAAATCCATCAATGTAATCCACCACATAAACAAACTGAAGGAGAAAAACCACATGATCATCTCCTTAGATGCTGAAAAAGCATTTGACAAAGTCCAACACCCATTTATGTTTAAAGTCTTGGAGAGATCAGGGATACAAGGCACATACCTAAAGATAGTAAAGGCAATACACAGCATGCCTATAGCCAACATCAAACTCAATGGAGAGAAACTTAAATCAATCCCACTGAAATCAGGGACAAGACAAGGCTGCCCACTCTCTCCCTACCTCCTCAACATAGTACTTGAAGTCTTAGCCACAGCAAAAAGACAACTAAAGGATATCAAGGGGATACAAATCGGAAAAGAAGAGGTCAAAGTGTCACTTTTTGCAGATGATATGATAGTATACATGAGTGACCCCAAAGATTCAACCAGAGAACTTCTCCAGCTGATAAACACCTTCAGCAAAGTGGCAGGATACAAAGTCAACTCAAAAAAATCAGAAGCCCTCTTGTATACCAAAGGCAAAAAGGCTGAGAAAGAAATTAGGGAAACAACACCCTTCACAATAGCCACTAATAACATAAAGTAACTTGGGGTGACTCTAACCAAGGAAGTGAAAGACCTGTTTGAGAAAAACTTCAAGTCTTTGAAGAAAGAAATTGAAGAAGATCTCAGAAGATGGAAAAATCTCCTGTGCTCATGGATTGGTAGGACTAACATTGTGAAAATGGCCATCCTACCAAAAGCAATCTACAGATTCAATGCAATTCCCATCAAAATACCAACTCAATTCTTTACAGACCTTGAAAAAAAGATTCTCAGCTTCATATGGAGAAACAAAAAACCCAGAATCTCCAAAATGATCCTGTACAACAACAGATCATCTGGAGGTATCTCCATTCCCGATCTCAAGCTGTACTACAGGAAAACAGTAATAAAAACTGCATGGTATTGGCATAGAAACAGAAAGGAGGATCAATGGAACCGCATAGAAGACCCAGAAATAAACCCACACACCTATGAATACTCAATATTTGACAAAGAAGCCAAATCCATTCAATGGAAAAAAGCATCTTCAACAAATGGTGCTGGACCAACTGGATGTCTACATGCCGAAAAATGAAAATAGATCCATATTTATCACCCTGCACAAAACTAAAGTCCTGGTGGATCAAGGACCTCAACATAAAACCAGATACTCTAAATCAGTTGGAAAAAAAAGTGGGGAACAGCCTAGAACTCATTGGCACAGGAGACAACTTCCTGAACAGAACACCAATAGAACAGGCTCTTCCTGAACAGAACACCAATAGAACAGGCTCTAAGAGCAACAGTCAATAAATGGGACCTCATGAAACTGAAAAGCTTCTGTAAAGCAAAAGACACTGTCATCAAAACAAAACGCCTGCCTACAGATTGGGAAAGAATCTTCACCAACCCTTTATCTGACAGAGGGCTAATATCCAGTATATATAAAGAACTAAAGAAGCAGAAAAGCAACAAACCAAGTAATCCAATTAAAAAATGGGGCACAGAGCTAAACAGAGAATTCTCGAAAGAGGAACATGGAATGGCAGAGAAACACTTAAAGAAATGCTCAACCTCATTTGCCATTAGGGAAATGCAAATCAAAACGACCCTGAGATTTCATCTTACACCCATCAGAATGGCCAAGATGAAAAACTCAAGTGATAACACATGCTGGAGAGGTTGTGGAGAAAAGGGAACCCTCCTCCATTGCTGGTGGGAATGTAAACTGGTTCAACCACTTTGGAAGTCAATCTGGCGCTTTCTCAGACAAGTAGGTGTAGTGCTAGACCCAGCTATACCACTGCTAGGTATATACCCAAAATTTGCTCAAGTACACAACAAGGACATTTGTTCAGCCATGTTCGTAGCAGCTTTATTTGTAATAGCCAGAACTTGGAAACAACCCAGATGTCCATCAACGGAGGAATGGATACAAAAATTGTGGTATTTTTACACAATGGAATACTACTCAGCAATCAAAAAGGAGGAAATCATGAAATTTGCAGGCAAGTGGTGGAATCTAGAAAAGATCATTCTGAGTGAAGTATCCCAGAAGGAGAAAGACAAACTTGGTATATGCTCACTTATATAGACCTACAAGATATGATAAACATAATGAAATCTACACACCTAAAGAAGATAATCAAGAAAGTGGACACAGGCGAAGGTGATCAATCCTCATTTAGAAAGACAAATGGGATGTGCATTGAACGTATGACAGGAGTCTACCACAAAAGGCATCTGAAAGACTCTACCTAGCAGTGTTTCAAAGCCGACACTAAGACTCATAACCAAACCCTTGGCAGAGTGCAGGGAATCATATGAAAGAAGGGAAGTTAGTATGATATGGAAAGGATAGGAGCTCTACAAGGACCAAATATATCTGGGCACAGGGTCTTTTCTGAGACTGACACTCAACCAAGGACCATCTATGGATATAACCTAGAACTTCTGCTCGGATGTGGCCCGTGGTAGCTCAGTAACCAAGTAGTTCTCCAAAGTAACGGAACATGGACTATTTCTAACAGGATCTCAAGGGCAGGCTGTTTGACACCCCCCCCCAGGGGAGGAGCAGTCTGTTAGGCCACAGAGGAGGACTTTGCAGCCAGCCTAGAAGATACCTGATAAAACAGGGTCAAATGAAAGGGGAGGAGGTCCTCCCCTGTCAGTGGACTTGGAAAGGGGCAGGGAGGAGACCAGGGAGGGAGTGTGGGGTTGGGGAGGGAATGAGGGAGCGGGATACAGCTGGGACACAAAGTTAACAAAATGTAACTAAAAAGAAAAATAAAATTTAAAAAAAATATTTTATCTAGCCACTTTGCTGAAGGTGTTTATCAGCTGAATGAGATCTCTGGTTTCATTTTGGGGTTCACTCATGTATACTATCATATCACCTGCAAATAGTAATACTTTGATTTCTGCCTTTCCTATTTTTATCCACTTGATCTCCTTTAGTTGTCTTGTTGCTCTAGCAAGGACTTTAGGTACTACATTGAAATGACAAGGAGAAGGTAGGCAGCCTTGCCTTGTCACTGATTTCAGTGGGATTGATTTAAGTTTCTCTCCATTGAGTTTGACGTTGGTTATAAGATTGCTGTATATTTTCTTCAGTATGTTTAGGTATATGCCTTGTATATCTGATCTCTCCAAAACTTTATAACTGAACAGGTGTTGGAATTTAGCAAATACCTTTTGGCATCTAAGGAGATGATCATGTAGTTTTTCTACTTCAGTTTGTTTATATGGTAAATTACATTGATGGATTTCTGAATATTCTACCACCACTGCATGCCTGGGATGAAGCCTACTTATTCATGTTGGGTGATATCTTTTATGTGTTCTTCCATTCAGTTTGCAAGTATTTTATTGAGTTATTTTGCTTCAATATTCATAAGAGAGATAGGTCTGAAATTCTTTTTTTGTTGTTGTTGGGTCTTCATGTGCTTAGATATTTATGTAACTATGGTTTCATAGAATGAGTTTTGCAATTTTTCTTCTGTTTCTATTCTGTGGAATAGTTTGAAAAACATGGAGTTAGCTCTTCTTTGCAGGTCTGGTAGAATCCTTCATTGAAACCATCTGGCCCTATGTTTTTGGGGAAGGAGAGTTTTAATGACAGCTTCTACATCCTTGAGGGATATCAGATTACTTATTCTATTTACCTGATTTTTGTTTAATTTTGGTAAATGGAATCTATCAAGAAAATTGTCCATTTTATTTAGATTTTCAAATTTTGTGGCATATAGGCTTTTGTAGTAAGATCTAATGATTGTTCGGATTTTCTCAGTGTCTCTTGTTACGTCCCTCTTTTCTTTTCTGATTTTGCTGCTTTGAATATTTTCTTTCTGCCTTTTAGTAAGTTTGGCTAATGGTTTATCTATCTTGCTGATTTTATCCAAGAACCAGCTCTTGGTCTCCGTAATTCTTTGAATTGTTTGAATTTATTTCAGCTCTGAGTTTTATTATTTCCAATCATCCACCCCTCTTGAGTGTGTTTGCTTCCCCCTCCCAGGGATTTTAAATGATCCTTTAAGTTGTTTGTATGAGATGTCTCCAACTTCTTTCAGGAGGCACTTACTGCTATGAACTTTCCTCTTAGCACTGATTTCATTTTATCAAATAAGTTTGGGTAAAATGTATCTTTATTTTTATTGAATTCTAGGAACTTTCTAATTTCTTCTCTGACCATGCTTTCATTGAGTAGTGAGTTGTATCATTTCCATGTGTATGTAGGCTATTTGTTATTCCTGCTGTGTTGAGGTTGTGGTGGTCTGATAGGATACAAGGGATTATTTCAAACTTCTTGCAATTGTTGAGGCTTGCTTTGTGCCCAAGTATATGCTCAATTCTTGAGAAGGTTCCATGAGCTGCTGAAAATAAGGTATACTCTTTTGTGTTTGGGTGAAATTTTCTGTAGATATCTATTAGGTCCATTTTATTTAGGATATCTGTAAGTGTTATTATTTCCCTATTTAACTTCTGCTTAGATGATCTGTCACTTGGAGAGAGTGGAGTGTTGAAGGCTTCCCCTGTTAAGTTGTTGGGATTGATAAGTGATTTGAACTTTAATAATGTTTCATTTACAAATCCAGATTCTCTTGTATTTGGGGTCATACATGTTCAGGACTGTAATATCCTCACTTTGATGAGAATTACGTGCCCCTCATCCTTTTTGATTATTAGTTTTGGTTGAAAGTCTATTTTCTTAGATATTAGGATAGCCACTCCAGCTTGTTTTCTGAGTCTGTTGGTTTGAAAAATGGTTTTCCAGCCCTTTACTTTGAGGTAGTATTTATCTTTGATGCAGAACTGTGTTTCTTAGATGCAGCAAAATGTTGGATCCTGTTTCTGCAAACATTTTGTTAGTCTGTGTCTTTTTATTGGTGAATTGAGTCTGTTGATGTTAATAGATAATACTGACCAGTGAAGGTTAGTTCCTTTTATTTTGGACTTGGTGGTGTTATTGTGTTTCTATCCTTGCTTTCTTTCTATTCTTTGTTGTGCATTTATCTAATTCCTTTGTTTTCTTAGGTGTAGTTGATTTTGTTGGAAAACACCTTTCATAATAACCACTAATAACATAAAGTACCTTGGTGTGACTCTAAACAAGCAATTGAAAGACCTGTTTGAAAAACAAAACAAAACTACAGGTCTCTGAAGAAAGAATTTGAAGAAGATATCAGAAGATGGAAAGATCTCCCATGCTCATGGATGGGTAGGAATAACATAGTGAAAATGGCCATTCTGCCAAAAACAATCTACAGATTCAATGCAATTCCCATCAAAATACCAACAAAATTCTTTACAGACCTTGAAAGAAAAATTCTCAAATTTATGTGAATAAACAAAAAACCCAGAATTGACAAAATTATCCTGTACAACAACAGGTCATCTGGAGGTATCTCCATCCCTGAGCTCAAGCTGTACTACAGAGCAATAGTAATAAAAACTGCATGGTATTGACATAGAAACTGAAAGGTGGATCAATGGAACTGAATAGAAAACCCAGAAAAAAACCCACACAACTATCAATACTTGATTTTTGACAAAGATGCCAAAACCACTCAATGGAAAAAAAGACAGCATCTTCAACAAATGGTGCTGGTCCAACTGGATGTCCACATGCAGAAAAATGTAAATAGATCTATATTTATCACCCTGCACAAAACTAAAGTCCAAGTGGATCAAAGACCTCAACATAAAACCAGATACACTAAATTGGTTAGAATAAAAAGTAGAGAAGAGCCTTGAACTCATTGGCACAGGAGACAACTTCCTGAAGAGAACACCAACAGCACAGGCTCTAAGAGCAACAATCAATAAGTGGGACCTCATGAAAAGCTTCTGTAAAGTAAAAGACGCTGTTGTCAGAACAAAAGGACAACCTACAGACTGGGAAGAAATCATCCCCAACCCTGTATCTGACAAAGGGCTGTTATCCAGAATATATAAAGAACTCAAGAAATTAAAAAGCAATAAATTAAGCAATCCAATTACAAAATGGGATACGGAGCTAAACAGAATTCTCTGTAGAGGTATATAAAATGACAGATAAACACTTAAAGAGATGCTTACCGTTCTTAGCCATGAGAGAGATGCAAATCAAAGCGACCCTGAGATTTCACCTTACACCCATCAAAATGGCTAAGATCAAAAATTCAAGTGACAACACATACTGGAGAGGTTGTGGAGAAAGGGGAACCCTCTTCCATTGCTGATAGGAATGTAAACTTGTACAACCACTTTGGATATCAGTGTGGTGCTTTCTCTAACAATTAGGAGTTTTCCTTCTAGTATCTTCTCTACAGCTGGGTTGCTGTGTAGATATTGTTTAAGTTTAGGGTTTTTTTTTTCATGGAATATTTTGTTTTCTCCATGTATTTTGATTGAATGCTTTGCTGGGTACAGAAGTTGGGTTGTGATCTGTGCTCTCTTATAGTCTGCATGACATCTGCCCAGGCCCTTCTTGCTCTCAGTTTCTCTTGAGCAATCTGCTGTGATTCCTCCTATAGGCCTACTTTTATATGTTACTTAGCTTTTTATTTCCCTCGATGCTTTTAATTGTTTTTCTTTGTTTTGTAGATTTAGAGGTTTTTTGTTTTTTTTTTACTATTATGTGATGTGATGAAATTCTTTTCTGGTCTGGTCTATTTGGTGTTCTGTAGGCTTCTTGCATTTTTATGGACAGCTCCTCCTTTAAGTTGAGACATTTTCTTCTATTATTTTCTTGAAAATATTTTCTGGATCTTGGAGCCTTGAATCTTCTTTTCTTCTATTACTATTATTCTTAGATTTTTTGTCTTTTCATGGTGTCCTTAATTTCTTGGATGTTTTTTTTTTGTTTAGAACTTTTCCTAATTTTTCTTTTTCTTTGAGAGGTGTATCAATTTCTGAAATTGTATTGTTAGCACCTGAGATTCTGTCTTCCATCTCTTGTATTCTGTTGTGATGCTTACCTTTGTGGTTCCTGATCTTTTCTTCAAGTTCACCAGCTCCAGGGTTTTTTCTGTTTGTGTTTACCTTATTGATTCTAATTCTGATTTCTTGTCTTGCACCATTTTCTTCAACTGTTTGAATCTGGATTCCTGTCTTTCCATGATTGCCTTTTTTTGTTGTTGTTCATTTCTTCTCTGTATGCCACTGTTTTGTCCCTACTTGTGCCTGTATTTCTTTGAGCACTTTGTTTATTTCCTCTTTATGTGCCTCTAATAAATAGATAAACATTGATTTTAAATCATTTACCTGTGTTTCTGATGAATTGGCATATCCATTGGTTCTGGGGGTTGCTGGTGAAGCCATGCTGTCTTGATTTTTGTTGGATGTGTTCTCATACTGACCTCTAGCCATCTGCCTATCAATAACCTTTGCTGTTTTTTCTTGCAGTCTGTACTTCAAACTGGGTCCATTTGTCTCAGGTGTCTGGAGTATATTCAGGAAGATGAGAGAGGTCCACTGGTTAGAGCGTGGGTTGTTGTTGTTTCAGCTATAGCTAAGGAAGGAATGTCACAATCGCATGTGCAGAAGTGAGGTCATATGTCTTTAAAATGTGCCTTGAAAACAGAATGCTGGAGTGTGTAGATGTCTGTAAAGCTGGAGCTTTGGCACATGTGGGGATGCTGGCAGTGTTCACAGGCACAATGAGCATGGGCAAGTGCCCTGAATACCTCAGTGGCTTACATGCCTGTTGTACTGTCCTCATGGTATTCACATCTGTCTGGGCTCCAGGAATTATTTGCTTGGACCCCACTAATAGACCCAAAGATCAGGGGCTTCAATGTTCAGAATGCTATCCCTAAGATTCCTATGCTACCCACAGTGGGGGTATGTGTTAGAGGGATCTGATGTCTGGGTGCTAGAGTACAGGGATCCTGGATCTGTGTTCTGATTGCACTCACTTGAAGGCACACTCACTTCTTTGCAGGACTAAACAGAAAGTACAGGGTTTCCCCTATTCTCTACTCTTAGATTTGTGCTTGCAGAAGGAAACTGGAGTGTAGGAGATCCGTCTGCTCAGTGGTGTCCACTGTTTGGCCCCTGGGCATAGAGACCCATACTTGAGGTAGCATTCTGTGCTATCTCAGTAGCCGAGAACAGAGGTTCCTGCTTGGGCTAGCCTCTCACGCACTGCAGCCGCAGACCTAAGAGGCCTGTACTGCTGAAGCTTCTGCCTTCTCAGTCACTGAGTAGGATGGGTCCTCCATTGCCTGCTGCAGCGGCCAACCTAGGAGGCCTGTACAGCCAACTGCAGCAGCTGCAAATTTGGGAGATCCGTCCTTCTCTTCTTAGTCACCTAGTGCTGAGACTCGTGCTTGGAGCAACCACTACCGCCTCTGCCAAGCAGAGAGGCCCATGCTTGGGCCAAGGGGAAGTACAGGGGGGTTGAATATTTGCTACTTTCAGTCCCCAGAGATGTTCATGGGTGATCTGGATTCAAAAGTCACAGATCATGGGTTGTCCCCACTCTCCCAGAATGCCTCAATGTCAATCTTCTGGCTTCAGCTGCCCCTCCACTCAAAAATGTTGTAGTTTCAGATCCTCTGTTCCTCAGATAGGGTGCGGGCTGATCACTGCCTTCTTGGACTCCCCACTATTTTTTTCAATTTAAGCTCCCTCCTTTGTATCTTGTGTCAAGTTAATGTAACAGGAGCCAGCACACTGTTGGACAAGGTGATTTTGATTGCTTTTAGTTTGATGATTTCTACCAAATCACCGCTCTATAAAACTCAGCCTATATCTCTAGCAAGTAAAAACACTGTCATTAATAAATAACAGAAAATTCTGTATTGGTGGTATTCTAACTATCCAAAATCTATAATGAATTTCATACTCATTCTAGCCCAAATTTTAGTTTTCTTCTCTTTTTTACTTTCTACTGTGAAAAGTTAACTTTTCTTCAACTGTTGAATCAAGCAAGGAAGCTCTGTCTCTGTGAGAAGACTCTTACGAAAATTTTATCAGAATTCCTTGTAACACTCTGAAATGACATAGAACAAATCCCTACCAATAGTACTAAAAGCATTTTTATGACACACAGTTCTCATTCCCTTCAAATGTCTAAGTTCTAATTTTTTAACACTCATTTTGGTACATAGGACAAGCAGACTAACCAGACTCAAAGACATCTTCATTCTCACTTTGGGAGTCTTACAAGAAGACCAAGATAACAACCAGAACATATAGAGAGAGGAGCTAGCTCAGACCCCTAAAGGATCCATGTTTGTTGTGAAATTGCTTCAGTTGCTGTGAGCCCCTATGAGTCCTGTTTAATTGATTCCATCGCCCGTCTTCTCATGGTACTCTCAAAATGCCTGGCTCCTAAAATTCTTCCTCCTCTTCTTCTGTGATGTTCCTATGACTCTGCCAAGTGTTTGCCTGTGGGTCTCTTCAACAATCTGAGTATAGCAGAATATAATTAGGAATCATTTAATTGACTTTTTAACCAGTCATGTTTGTTTTTATCCTGGGTGTCTAGGCTGTGCTGTCTTTGGTTCCTGTCCATCCATCCAGTGTCAAGTGTGGGATCCATCTCATGGTGTGGGCTCAAGTTGGAATAGTCATTGTTTGCCTGCTCTTACATGAGGTGCACCACCTTTACACCAGCATATCTTGCAGCATAATATAATGAAAATCTATGGTTTTGTGGCTGGGTTCATGTCCCAGTTCCACTGCTAAGAGCCTTGTTTGGTTATAGAAGATGGTCAGTTTAGGCTTAATATTACCAGTAGAATCCTCTAGGTTTATTCTCCAGGAAGTTTCCATTGCACTAGGTTTCTACATCTCACACTAAATATTTTCTAATTGTCTCATGCAGTACTCTTTCTCTTTCTGTCCTCCCATACTGAGCCTATTTCCTCCTTTTCTCATCCCCACTCCCTGCAGTTTACCCACAAAATCTATTTTATTTCTCCTTCCCAGAGAGATCCATGTATCCCCACTTCAGTCCTCCTTGTCACTTACCCTTTCTGGATCTGTGGATTACAGCATGATTGTCCGCTTATAAATGAATTTATACCATGCTTGTCTTTCTGTGTCTTGCTTAATTCACTTAGTATGATTTGTTTATAGTTACATCCATTTGCCTGCAATTTCATTTTGTCATTGTTTTTTAACTGCCAAGTAATTTTCCATTGTGAAAATAGAAAATATTTCCTATATCTTCTGTTAAGGGAAATATAGGTTGTTTCCAGTTTCTAACTAATGTGTATAAAACTGAAGTGAACATGATGAGCAAGTATGCTTCAGATAAGACAGAAAGTCCTTTGGCTATATGCTGGGTATTAAGATAGATCAATTCCCAAATTTATTAGTTAACTGCCATGTTGATTTCCATAGTAACTGTACAAGCTTATATTCCCAATAGAAATTGAAGAATATTTTTCTAGCTCCAAATCCTCACCAACATTAGCTGTCTCTTGTGTTTTTTATGTTAGCCATTCTTACAGGTGTATGATGGGATCTCCAAGTAGTTTTGATTTGCATTTCCCTGGTGGCTAAGGATGTTGAACATTTCTCGAAGGGTTTCTTAGCCATTTGAGATTTCTCTGTTGAAGAATCTCTGTTTAGATATGTATCCCACTTTTAAATTGAGGTATTTGTTTTGGTGATGTCTAGTTTCTTGAGTTCTTTATATATCTCAGACATTAGCCCGTTATGAGATGTGGAGTTTGTAAAAATTGTTTTCCATTATGTAGGATACTGCTTTGTGTGATTGACAGTGAGTGTCCTTTGCTTTATAGAACTTTTCAATTTCATGAAGTTCTATTTATTGATTGTTGTTATTAGTGTCTGTGCAATCAGTGTTCTGTTCATGACATTTTCTCCTGTGTCAATGTGTTCAAGGCTATTCCCTACTATCTCTTATGTTATGTTCACTGTACCCAATTTACATTAAGGTATTTCATCTATATGGGCTTGAGTTATGTGCAGAATGCTAGATATGTATCTAACGCATTCTCCTGCACACTGACATCCTGTTATACCAGCCAACTCTATTGAAGATGCTTTCTTTTTTCAATTGTATATTTCTAGCTTCTTTATCCAAAATTAGGTTTCACTTGGTATCAGACTTATCTCTGAGTCTTCAAGGAGATAATTTAATTCCAGTACCATACAGTTTTATTATTATAGCTCATTAGTACAGCTTGAAATCTGGGATGGTGATTCTGCCATATATATATATATATATATATATATATATATATATATATATATATATATATATATATATATTAATAGAGGATCGATTTAGCTATCTTAGGTTGCTTGTTTCTCCATATGAAATTGAGTATTGTTATTGCAAGGTCTGTAATTATTGTAATTATTGGGATTTTGGTGGGCATTGTGTTGAATCTGTAGATTGCTTTTCATTGGATGACGATGTTTACTAAATTAATCCTACTGATGCGTGATCATAAGGGATATTTCCATCTTCTGATATCTTATCATATTCCTTTCTTCAATGACTTGAACTTTTCATCATAAAAGTCTTTCACTTGTTTGGTCAGTTATGTCAAAATAACTTATATTATTAGTGGCTATAGTGAAGGGTATTATTTTTGTATTTCTTTCTCAGGCTATTTGTCATTTGTGCATAAGGGAGTTACAGATTTTTTAGGTAATCTTATATCCACTTCACTAAAGGTTATTATCAGCTTCAGGAATTTCCTGGGAGAATTTTGAGGGTTCCACCTAAAATATCTTATCATCCAAAAATAAGGATATTTTGATTTCTTCATTTCCAATTTGTATCTGCCTAATCTTCTTTAGTTCTAACTATAGCTATAATTTATAGCTCTAGCTATAATTTCACTTAATATACAGAACAGATGTGGAGAGAGTAGACAGTCTTGTCTTATTCCTAATTTTAGGAGAATTGCTTTAAGTTTCTCTCTGTTTAATTTGATGTTGATAGGCTTGCTGTAAACAGCTTTTATTATGTTTAGGTATGTCCCTTGTAACCCTTATCTCTCCAATACTTTGATCATGCAGTATATTGTCTTTACTGTTTAGGTATGTGCCTTATATCCCTGAACTTTCCAAGACTTTAAACATGAATGGAAGTTGGATTTTGTCAAATGCTTTTTCAGCATCTAATGAGATGGTTTTTCTCCTTCAGTTTGTTTATATAGAGGATTATACTGATGGATTTCCTTATACTGAACCATCCATCCATGCCTAGGATGAAGCCTATTTGGTCATGGTGGTTGACATCTTTTATATGTTCTTGGATTTGGTTTGCCAGTATTTTCTTGAATATTTTTGCATCAATATTCATAACAGAGGTAGGTCTGAAGTTCTCTTTTTTGTTGGGACTTTTTGTGGTTTAGGCATCAAGGTGACTGTGGCTTCATAGAATGAGTTTGGTAATGTTCCCGCTGTTTCTATTTTGTGTAATAGTTTGAAAAGAATTGGAGTTAACTCTTCTTTAAAGGTCTGGTAGAATTCTGCACTGAAAGCATCTGGCCCTGGACTTTTTTGGAAGGGAGACATTTGATGACTTATTCTCTTTCTATAGGGAATATAAGACTATTTACTCTATCTGATCTTGATTTAATTTTGGTAAATGGAATCTACCAAAAAAATGTCAATTTCATTTAAATTTTCAAATTGTGTGACATAAAGTACCTTGGCGTAACCCTAACCAAGGAAGTCAAAGACT
>NW_026590571.1:420868-491790 GCF_907164565.1 Psammomys obesus | reverse complement strand
AAAAAAAAAAAAAAAAAAAAAAAAAAAAAAAAAAAAAAAAAAAAAATTGTGTGACATATAGGATTTTGTAGTGAGACCTAATGATTACTTGCATTTCCTCAATGTCTGTTTTTATGTCACCCTTTTCATTTCTGATTTTGCTGATTTGGAAAGTTTCTCTCTGCCTTTTAGTTAGTTTGGCTAAGAATTTGTCTATCTTGTTGCTTTTCTCAAAGAACCAGCTCCTGGTTTCATTGATTCTTTGAATTGTTTTTATTTCATTGATTTCAGCTCTGAGTTTTATTATTTCCATTTTTCCACTTCTTTTGGATGTGTATGCTTCTTTTATTTTTTTTCCTAGAGCTTTTAGATGAGCTTTTAATTTGCTTGTACTAGATGTCTCCAACTTCTTTCTGGAGGCACTTGGTGCTATGAAATTTCCTTGTAGCGCTGCTTTCCTTGTGTCCCATAAGTTTAGGCAAGTTGTGCCTTCATTCTCTTTTAATTTTAGGAAGTGTATAATTTCATTTTTCATTTCTACCCTGACAAAGCTGTCATTGAGTAGACAGTTGTTTATTCTTCATATGTATATAGTTAGATTGCTATTTGTGTTGTTGTTTTTGTCTTTGTTTAGTTTATGGTGGTCTGATAGGATACAAGGGATTATTTTGATCTTTTTGCATCTGTTGAAGCTTGCTTTGTGCCCTACTATATGGTCTATGGTGGAGAAGGTTCAGCTAATTGTTGAAAAGAAAGTATACTCTTTTGAATTTGGGTGAAAATTTCTCTAGACATCTAATAGGTACATTTGATTTAGAATATCTGTGTCATTATTTCCCTATTTAGTTTCTGTCTTGATGATCTGTTCCTTGGTGAGAATGGAGTGTTGAAATCTCCTACTATTTTTTTTTAATTTTATTTTTTTCTTATCAGTTACATTTTATTAACTCTGTATCCCAGCCGTGTCCCGATCCCTCATTCCCTCCCAGTCCCTCCCTCCCTCCCTCATCTCCACCGTGCCCCTTGCCAAGTCCACTAATAGGGGGGACCTCCTACCCATTCATCTGATCCTGTTTGATCAGGTATCTTCAGGACTGGCTGCAAAGATCTCCTCTGTGGCCTAACAGGACTGCTCCTCCCTTGGGGGGGGGGGGTGGGGAGGCCAAAGAGCCACTCATTGAGTTCCTGTTAGAAATAGTCCTTGTTCCCCACACTATGGGAAACCAATTGGTTACTGAGCTACCACAGGCTACATCTGAGCAGAGGTTCTAGGTTAACTTCATACATGGTCCTTGGTTGCATGTCAGTCTCAGAAAAGACCCTGTGCCCAGATATATTTGGACCGTGTGGATCTCCTATCCTTTCCTCATCAGACTAACTCCCCTTCTTTCTTATGATTCCTTATACTCTGCCGAAGGTTTGGTCATGAGTCTTTGCTTTGAAAACACTGCTAGTTAGAGTCTTTCAAATGCGCTCAGTAGACTCCTGTCATATGTTCAATGCACATCCAATCTGACTTTCTAAACGAGGATTGATAATCTTTCCCCATGTCCGTTCTCTTGATTATCTTTTTTAGGTGTATAGATTTCATTATGTTTATCATATCTTATAGGTCTATATAAGTGAGTATATACCGTGTTTGTCTTTCTCCTTCTGGGATATTTCACTCAGGATGATCTTTTCTAGATCCCACCATTTGCCTGCAAATTTCATGATTTTCTCCTTTTTGATTGCTGAGTAGTATTCCATTGTGTAAAAATACCACAAATTCTGTACCCATTCCTCTGTTGATGGACATCTGAGTTGTTTCGAAGTTCTGGCTATTACAAATAAAGCTGCTATAAACATGGTTGAGAAAATATCGCTTTTGTGTACTTGAGCAAACTTTGGGTATATACCTAGCAGTGGTATAGCTGGCTCTTGAGGAAGCACTATTCCTAATTGTCTTAGAAAACGCTAGATAGATTTCCAGAGTGGTTGTATCAGTTTACATTCCCACCAGCAGTGGAGGAGGGTTCCCCTTTCTCCACAACCTCTCCAGCATGTGTTGTCCCTTGAGTTTTTCATCTTGGCCATTCTGATGGGTGTAAGGTGAAATCTCAGGGTCGTTTTGATTTGCATTTCCCTGATGGCTAATGAGGATGAGCATTTCTTTAAGTGTTTCTCTGCCATTCGATAATCCTCTACAGAGAATTCACTGTTTAGCTCTATTCCCCATTTTTTAATTGGATTACTTGGTTTGCTGCTTTTCAGGTTTTAGTTCTTTGTATATACTGGATATTAGTCCTCTGTCAGATAAAGGGTTAGTGAAGATTCTTTCCTAATCTGTACGCAGGCGTTTTGTTTTGATGACAGTGTCCTTTGCTTTACAGAAGCTTTTTAGTTTCATGAGGTCCCATTTGTTGATTGTTGCTCTTAGAGCCTGTGCTGTTGGTGTTCTGTTCAGGAAGTTGTCTCCTGTGCCAATGAGTTGTAGGCTGTTCCCCACTTTTTCTTCTAGCAGATTTAGAGTATCTGGTTTTATGTTGAGGTCTTTGATCCACTTGGACTTTAGTTTTGTACAGGGTGATAAATATAGATCTATTTTCATTTTTCTGCATGTGGACATCCAGTTGGACCAGCACCATTTGTTGAAGATGCTGTCTTTTTTCCATTGAATGGTTTTGGATTCTTTGTCAAAAATCGAGTATTCATAGGTGTGTGGGTTTATTTCTGGGTCTTCTATGCAGTTCCATTGATCCTCCTTTCTGTTTTTTTGCCAATACCATGGAGTTTTTATTACTATTGCTCTGTAGTACAACTTGAGATCGGGGATAGATATACCTCCAGATGATCTGTTGCTGTACAGGATTGTTTTGGAGATTATGGGTTTTTTTTGTTTCTCCATATGAAGCTGAGAATCTTTTCTTTAAGGTCTGTAAAGAATTGATTTGGTATTTTGACGGGAATTGCATTGAATCTGTAGATTGCTTTTGGCAGGATGGCCATTTTCACAATGTTAATCCTACCAATCCATGAGCACAGGAGATCTTTCCATCTTCTGAGATCTTCTTCAATTTCTTTCTTCAAAGACTTGAAGTTTTTCTCAAACAGGTCTTTCACTTGCTTGGTTAGAGTCACCCCAAGGTACTTTATGTTATTAGTGGCTATTGTGAAGGGTGTTGTTTCCTTAATTTCTTTCTTGGCCCTTTTGTCTTTGGTATACAGGAGGGCTCCTGATTTTTTTTTGAGTTGATTTTGTATCCTGCCACTTTGCTGACAGTGTTTATCAGCTGGAGCAGTTCTCTGGTTGAATTTTTGGGTTCGCTCATATATACTATCATATCATCTGTGAATAGTGACACTTTGACCTCTTCCTTTCCGATTTGTATCCCCTTGATCTCCTTGAGTTGTCTTATTGCTCTGGCTAGGACTTCAAGTACTATGTTGAAGAGGTAGGGAGAGAGTGGGCAGCCTTGTCTTGTCCCTGATTTCAGTGGGATTGATTTAAGTTTCTCTCCATTGAGTTTGATGTTGGCTATAGGCTTGCTGTGTATTGCCTTTACTATCTTTAGGTATGTGCCTTGTATCCCTGATCTCTCCAAGACTTTAAACATAAATGGGTGTTGGACTTTGTCAAATGCTTTTTCAGCATCTAAGGAGATGATCATGTGGTTTTTCTCCTTCAGTTTGTTTATGTGGTGGATTACATTGATGGATTTCCATATGTTGAACCACCCTTGCATGCCTGGGATGAAGCCTACTTGGTCGTGGTGGATGATATCTTTGATGTGTTCTTGGATTCGGTTTGCAAGTATTTTATTGAGTAATTTTGCGTCAATGTTCATAAGAGAGATAGGTCTGAAGTTCTCTTTTTTTGTTGGGTCTTTGTGTGGTTTAGGTATCAGGGTGACTGTTGTTTCATAGAATGAGTTTGGTAATGTTCCTTCTGTTTCTATTTTGTGGAATAGTTTGAGGGGAAGTGGTGTGAGCACTTCTTTGAAGGTCTGGTAGAATTCCTCGCTGAAACCATCTGGCCCAGGGCTTTTTTTGGAGGGGAGACTATGAATGCCTGCTTAAATTTCCTGGGGGATATAGGGCTGTTCAGTCTTTCTACATGATCTTGACTTAATGTTGGAAGATGGAATCTATCAAGAAAATTGTCCATTTCATTTAGATTTTCAAATTTTGTGGCATATAGGCTTTTGTAGTATGACCTAATGATTGTTTGAATTTCCTCTGTGTCTGTAGTTATGTCACCCTTTTCATCTCTGATTTTGTTGATTTGGATAGATTCTCTCTGCTTTTTAGATAGTTTGGCTAAGGGTTTGTCTATCTTGTTGATTTTCTCAAAGAACCAGCTTTTTGTTTCATTGATTCTTTGGATAATTTTATTTGTTTCTAATTGATTGATTTCTGCCCTTACTTTGATTATTTCCAGCTGTCTGCTCCTCTTGTGTGTATCTGCTTCTTTTTTTTCTAGGGTTTTCAGTTGGGCCATTAATTTGTTTGTATGTGATGTTACAGATTTCTTATTGTAGGCACTTAGTGCTATAAATTTTCCTCTGAGCACTGCTTTCAATGTGTCCCATAAATTTAGGTATGTTGTGCCTTCATTTTCATTGAATTCTAGGAAGTCTTTAATTTCTTTCTTTATTTCTTCCTTAACCCAGCTGTCATTGAGTAACAGGTTGTTCAGTTTCCATGTGTGTGTAGGCTGTTTGTTATTTCTGTTGTTGTTGAGGTCCAGCTTAGTTCCATGGTGGTCTGATAGAATACAAGTGATTATTTCAATCTTTTTGTATCTGTTGAGGCTTGCTTTATGACCAACTATATGGTCTATTTTGGAGAAGGTTCCATGCGGTGCTGAAAAGAAGGTATATTCTTTTGAGTTTGGATGAAAAGATTTATAGACGTCTATTAGGTCCATTTGATATAGGGTCTCTGTAAGTGTTTTTATTTCCCTATTTGTTTTCTGTCTAGTTGATCTGTCCCTTGGTGAGAGTGGAGTGTTGAAGTCGCCCACTATTAGGGTTTTAGGATCAATGTGTGATTTAAGCTTTAATATTGTTTCATTTACGAATGTAGGTGCTCTTGTATTTGGGGCATAGATATTCAAAATTGTGATGTCCTCTTGCTGGATTTTTCCTTTGATGAGAATATAGTGGCCGTCCTTATCTTTTTTGATTAACTTGGCTTGAAAGTCTATTTTATTAGATATTAGGATGGCTACTCCTGCTTGTTTTCTGGAACCATTTGCTTCAAAGACAATTTCCCTGCCCTTTACTCTGAGGTATTGTTTATCTTTGTTGCATAGGTGTGTTTCTTGGATGCAACAGAATGATGGATCCTGTTTCTGCAACCATTCTGTTAGTCTGTGTCTTTTAATTGGGGAGTTGAGTCCGTTGATGTTGATAGAAACTAGTGACCAGCTATTGTTACTTACTTTAGCTGTGGTGTTGGTGGTGTCATTGAGTTTCATTGCTTGTCTTCTTTTTGTTGTTGTTGTTGTTGTTGTGTAGTTATCTATTTCCTCTGTTTCCTTCCATGTAGTTGTTTTCTTTGGTTTGGAGTTTCCCTTCTAGTAACTTCTGTAGAGCTGGGTTACTATGTAAATATTGTTTAAATTTGGTTTTGTCTTGGAATATCTTGAATTCTCCGTCTATGTTGATTGAAAGTTTTGCTGGGTATAGTAGTCTGGATTGGAATCTGTGGTCCCTTAAGGACTGTATGATTTCTGTCCAGGCCCTTCTGGCTTTCCTAATTTCTGTTGAGAAATCTGGTGTGATGGTCTACCTTCATATGTTACTTGGCCTTTTTCCCTTGCTACTTTTAGAATTTTTTCTTTGTTTTGTAAGTTCATTGTTTTGACTATGATATGACGTGAAGAATTTCTTTTCTGGTCTAGTCTACTTGGTGTTCTGTAGGCCTCTTATATGTTTATGGTCATCTCCTTCTTCAAGTTGGGAAAGTTTTCTTCTATAATTTTCTTGAAAATATTTTCCCGACCTTTGAGCCTGATGTCTTCTGTTTCTTCTACTCCTATTATTCTTAGGTTTTGTCTTTTCTTCGTGTTCTTGATTTCTTGGATGTTTTGTGTTTGGAACTTTTGTGATTTTATTTTTTTTTAAGAGACGTGTCAATTTCCGCAAGTGTATCTTCGGCTCCTGAGATTCTTTCTTCCATCTCTTGTATTCTGTTGGTGATGCTTACCTTTTAGTTCCTGATTTTTTCTCTATGTTCTCCAGCTCCTGGTTTTTCTCTATTTGTGTTTTCTTTATTGATTCTAATTCTGTTTTCATGTCTTGCACCATTTCCTTCATCTGTTTGAATGTGGACTCCTGCTTTTCAATGATAGCTTCTATTTTTTTGTCCGTTTCCTCTCTATGTATCACTAGTTGTGCCTCTACTTCTTTGGGTATAATTGCCGGTGTTTCTATGAGAGTTTTGTTTATTTCTTCTTTATTTGCCTTCATTTGTGTGGACATTTCTTTGAGAGCTTTGAGCATTTCTTCTCTGTTTGCCTCAATTTTCGTGGTCATTTCTCTGAGAGCACGATTTGTTTCCTCTTGGTTAGTCTCGATTTCTTTGGTTCTTTCTCTGAGGGCTTTCTTCATTTCATCTTTATGGGCCTCTAACAGCTGGAGAAACATAGATTTGAGGTCATTTTCTTCTATATCTAGTGAATTGAAGTGTCCATTGTTTTGTGGGGTTGCTAGTGAGGTCATTATGTCCTGAATTTTGTTGGGAGTGTTCTTACTTCTGCCTCTAGCCATCTGGTTATTTATAATCCTCACTGGTTGTTCCTCTAGATTGTAGTTTGGGCTATGATCCTCTCTTTCTGTTTTCTGGACTGTTTTTTCAGGAAGATGAGAGAGGTTCACTGCTTTGGGAGTGTGCACTGTGTTTTCAGTTTTGCCTAAGTAAGGAATGTGACACTGGGGCTATTTTCGTGCTCTTTTAGCGGGCGCAGTGTGCATGCGCGGATTCTCTGATTATTGCAGTGGCCTGCAAGCCACTATTACGCAGTTCTGACTGAGATCCAGGGATTGTTTGCCTCGATTACCCTGGTGGACCCGCAAGGCAGAGGCTTAAATGTTGGGGTCGCTATCCCAAGTATCCCTATGATGCCCACACTAGGGGTGTGGGTGGCAGGGATCTCGTCTGGTTGCTTCTGTGGAGAGGCCTTGGGTCTAGGGCAATCTCTCCCTAGAAGGCTCACTCACTCTCTTGCAGGACCAGTTGGAATGCACAGGGGTTCCCCTTGCTCACTACTCTCTGTTTTGGTCCTGCTGCGGGTAGGCGAACAGTCAGCTCTGTGACACTGTGGCCGTAGGACTCGGTGTCTACCTTTCCTGTGTGCTGCCTCTTTGTTCTTTCTTCCACCAGGAGGGGTTATGTTGACTGGTCCCTGGGTGGCGCGGGAAAGAGTTAGGATGTGTGTACTCAATCCCAGGTCCCAGGCCCAGATCTCTCTGCCAGAAGCAGCCTAGCGGTAGAATCTATGTTTGCTGATCCCAAGAGAGTACCAGGTAGGGTTGAGTGTCCTCAGATCCAGAGCTTGGGTTTCTCTCCTAGGGGCCACTGGGTAAGCTGGAGAGAGGGTGCTGTGTCCTTGGCAGGCTGCCTCTCTGTCCTTCCCCTCTGACCTTCTCCTCTGCTAGGCAAGCTTATGGAGGTGCTCTCAGGGGAGTGTCAGCAGGGATTGGGGCTTCTCAGTTGGATCCTGAGCCCTGAGCCGGCATTTCTCTACCAGGGGTTGGCGGGGGCACCGGTGATAGAACTTGCTGCTAGACCTTATTGCGCTGGACCCAGGATAGAAACCTCCTACTCTTAAGGTGTTGCAATTGATGTCTTATTTAAGCTTTAATAATGTTTAATAATGTTTCATTTATGAATGCAGGTGCTCCTGTATTTGGGGTATAGATATCAGTTTTGTGATGTCCTTCCGTTGGATTTTTCCTTTTATGAAAATGAAATGCTCAACCTCATCTTTTGTGATCTATTTTATTACAAATTAGGATTGCTACCCCAACTTGTTTTCTGGCTCTGTTTGCTTGAAAAAACATTTTTCTAGCCTTTTTCTCTGAGGCAGTGTTTGTTTTTGCTGCACAGGTATGTTTCTTGGATGCAGCAGAATGTTGGATCCTGTTTATTCAATAATTCTTTTAGTCTGTGTCTTTTTATTGGACAGTTGGATCCATTGATGTTGATGGATAATAGTGACCAATGAATGTTAGTTCTTTTTATTTTGAAGTGAGTGGTGTTACTGTGTTTCTATGCTTGTTTTATTTTATTTTTTTGTTTGTTTGTTTTGAAGTTATCTATATCCTTGTTTTACTGGGTGTAGTTGATTTCATTGGAGTCTTTTTTTTTCTAATATCTTCTGTAGGGCTGTGTTGCTGTGTCAATATTGTTTAAGTATAGGGTTTTTTTGTTTGTTTGTTTGTTTGTTTAATGGAATATTTTGTTTTCTCCACCTATGTTGATTGAAAGTTTTGCTGGGTATTGTTGTCTGAGGTGGCATCTGTTGTCCCTTAGAGTCTGTATGACATCTGTCCAGGCCCTTCTGGTTTTCAGAATTTCTGTTGAGAAGTCTGGTGTATTTCTGATAGGTCTACCTTTATATGTTACTTGGCCTTTTTCGCTTGCTGCTTTTAATATTTTTTCTCTAGTCTGTAGATTTATTGTTTTGACTATTATGAGACATAAGGAGTTTCTTTTTTGGTCTAGTCTATCTTGTTTATTTAGTCTAGACTTTCTGGTGTTCTGTAGGCCTTTTGTATGTTTATGGACATCTTTTTCTTTAACTTGGGAAAATTTTCTTCTATGATTTTCTTAACAATATTTTCTGGACCTTGGAGCCTGAAATCTTATTTTTCTTCTATTCCTATTATTATTAGATTTCCCCTTTCATGGTGCCCTTGTTTTCTTGGATGTATCAATTTCTGCAATTGTGTCTTCAGCGTCTAAGATTCTCTCTTCTATCTCTTGTATTCTGTTGATGATGCTTACCTTCATGGTTCCTGATCTTTTCTCAAAGTTCTCCAGCTCCAGGCTTTTATCTGTTTGTGTTTTCTTTACTGATTCAAATTCTGTTTTCATATCTTGAATATCTTCCACCATTTCCTTAATTTCTATGATGTCCTCTATTTTTTTGTTCATTTCCTCTCTATATGCCTTTACTTGTGCCTGTATTTCTGCTTCTATTTTTGGCTGTATTTGCCTGTATTTCTTTGAGAGTTTTGTTTGTTTAGTTGCCTCTAATAACTGGATAAGCACAGCTTTAAAATAATTTTCCTGTGTTTCCAATGAATTAGAATATCTGTTGATTTTTCGAGTTGCTGGTGTAGCCATGATGTCCTGATTTTTATTGAATCTGTTCTTATTCCTATATCTTCTTATTCTCTAACCATCTGCTTTCAGTAATCTTTACTGTTTTCTTAGAGTCTGTACTTCATACTAGGTCCATCTGTCTCTAGTGTCTGGAATATTCTTCAGGAAGATGAGACATGATCACAGGTTTAAGAGTGGATGTTAGTGTTTCAGCTGTAGCTGAGGAGGATGTTTGCAGGCATATGTGTGCAGGGCTGTGCATGGAAGTGTGCCTAGATGGACAGGGTGCTAGAGATTGTAGATACCTGTAAGGGTAGAAAGTAAGTGCAGGTGGGGGTGCTGGCACTGTTCTTGAGAGCAATGAGCATGTGCATGTGCTGTGAATGCCTCAGTTGCCTACATACCTGTCTTACTGTTCTACAGGTATTCAGATACATCTGGGTTTCACCATGTTGGCTCCAGGTATTGTTTGACTGGACTCCACTGGGAGACCCACAGAACAGGGGCTTAAATGTTGAGAATGCTGTCCCTAGGCATATGCTGCCCAAAGTGGGGGTGTGGGTGGTAAGGATCACATATATGGCTACTGGCTTAGAGGTACCCTGGATGTGAGACTCTGCAAGCACTCACTTGAAGGTACACTCACTTGTTTGCAGGCTTAATCAGAAAGCAAAGGTGTACCCCAGGTCTCTACATTTGGATTTATGCTTTCATGTGCAAATGAGAGTTGAGGGGATCCATCAGCTCAGTGGTGTCCACTGTTTTGCTGCCGGGCAGGGAGACCTATACTTGTGTTAGCTGCCTCTGTTGTCTCAGTCTTCTAGCACATAGGCTCCTTCTTGAGCTAGCTGCATCACCAGACCTGGGAGGTCTGTACTGCTACAGCCTCTGCCATCTCAGTCACTGAGTATGCAGACACCTGCTTGAGCTAGCTGCCACTCCCACAGCAGCTCCAGACCTGGGAGGTAGATACTATGACAGCCTCTGAATCTCATCCTTGGGGCAACCACAGCTGTTTCTGCTGAGCAGGAAGGATCTTGCTTATTGCAGCAGTGGTTACTGCCTGCTACCTCTGTTGAGAAGGGAAGCCAGTACTTGTGGTAGGAGAAAGTACATGCGGTTCAAATATTTGCTACTTTCAGTCCCCAGTGATGTCCATGTGTGACCTGGATTCAAACTGTCCCATCTCATGGGTTGTCCCCACTCTCCCAGGAAACCTCAATTTAGATGTTCTGGATTCAGCTACTCCTCCACTCACCAATTTCAGAGTTTTGTTCCTGTGCCTGTCAGATAAGGTGTGGGCTGATCACTGCCATCTTGGACTCCCCCCGTGGATGATCTTGATGTAGTCTTGGATTCAGTTTACATGTATTTTATTGAGTGCTTTTATATCATTGATTACAACAGTTTGTAATTCTCTTTGTTGAATCTTTGTGTGATTTGTGTATCAGAGTGACTATACCCACATAAAATGAACAAAAATTTATCTTCTGCTCTGATGAGCACATAACTTAAAATAACCCATTTATTCAAGTTTACATTCTGTCACGTGACTAGTTATCTCTGCTCAGATACCATGTTCCTGTCTTCCTCACATCTTTCTAGAAGAAACCTATACCTGGCTCTAACCTAGAATCCTTTCTGCCTGCCGGATGTCATACCCCTACTTCCTGACTAAGCTCCAGGCCAACAGGTTTTTGATTGACAGGAGTTCCATCCTTACAAACAAAAAAAAAATATTCCTTCTACACAACAGGAATAGATTTGTTGTTAAATATTGTTTAAATTTGACTTTATCATGAAATATTTTTATTTCCCTATCTATGGTTATTAAAAATTTTGCTTGACATTATAATCTAGACTGGCATCAGAGGGTTTCATAGAGTCTGCAGCACATATGTCCAGGCCATTCTCTATTTTAGAGTCTCTATAGAAACATTAGTTGTAATTCTAATCAAGCTGCCTTTATATGTTACTTGCTCTTTTCCCCCACAGCTTTTAATTTTCTTTCTTTGTCTTGAGTTTTTGGTGTTTTAGATATGTTTAGTAGTGTGAGGATTTTCTTTTATGATGCCATCTATTCAATATTCTGTATGCTTCTTGTACATTATATGTGTCTCTTTCTTTAGGATAAGAAAGTTTTCTTCTATGATCTTCTTAAAAATATTTTCTAGGTCATTGAACAGGGATATTTCAACTTACTCTATTCCTATTTATTTTTAGCTTCAGACTTTTCATAGTGTTCCAGATTTACTCAATGTTTTGTGTCTAGAATTACTAGATTTAACATTTTGTATGAATAATGTATTTATATCTTCTATTGTATCTTTAATGCCTGAGAATTTTTCTTCCATCTCTTGTATTCTGTTGGTGATGCTTGCATTGTAGCTTCTGTTCAATTATTTAAATTTCTCATTTTCAGAATTCTCTCAGCTTGTGTTTTCTCTATTGCTTCTCTTTCTGTTTACATGTCTTGAACATTTTTATTCATTTCCTTCAATTGTTTCTTTTTTTCTTTTTTTAAATTTGATTTTATTTAAATTTACTTACTTTATATCACAAGGTTGTCCCCCTCATCTTATTCCAGGCCCCTTCCCCTCCTCCTTATTCCCCCTTTCCCAATTCATTTCCATTTTAGAGAAGTGGAGCACTTACCCTCCATATCAACCTGGCCCACGATTTCAAGTCACATCAGTACTGACCTCATCCACTGAGGCCAGGGAAGGCAGCCCTGCCAGGGGGTAGTGATTAAAAAACAGACAATAAGGGTCCTTGTTAGAAACAGTCCCTTTTCCACTCTATAGGAGATCCTCATGGAGACCAAACTGCCCATTGGCCACATATATGCAGATGCCTGGGTCCAGACCATGCATGCTCCTTAGTTGATGTCTCAATCTCTGTAAAACCCTATGTATCTGAGTTAGTATTGTTGGTGGTGTTCTTGTTTGGCTCCTGTCTCCTCCAGGTCTTTCCATTTTATTCCCCAAAACTACCACCAGATCTCCAGAGCTCTGCCTTATGCTTGACTACAAGTAATAGCATCTGTCTCCATTCACTGCTGGGTGGAGCCTCCCAAATGACAGTCATGTTTGGTTCCTGTTTGCAAGCATAGAAGAGCATCATTAATAGTGTCAGAGTCCTCCTTTCTATTGTGGGAAGGATCCAAGGTTAGGCCAATCTTAGGCTGAACATTCCTTCAATCTCTGTTCCTTTTTTATCACTGAATTTCTTGTAGGTATATTTTCTAGATCAAAATTTTTATGGGTGTATTATTGTTCTACTCACTCTACTAGGAGTCATGCCTGGGTAGAAGACAATCACTTCAGTGTCCATGTTTTAAGAGTCTGAGGTAGAGTCAAACCCATATCCTCCCAGGATCCTACCCTGTTGCAGGCCTCCAGCTTACAAAGAGATGCCTGCCTCAGTTTTCCTTCTCTCTCCCTTCCTTCTCACTTCCCACCCCTATTATCCCCATATTTGTTCCTCATCCTCATTTCCATCCTCATTCCATTTCTTACCCATGTCCCTCTCTTTATCCAATTCTGCTGTCTATTCTATTTCCCTTTCTGAGTGACATTCTGGCAGCTTTGTTTGGGCCCTCCTTGTTACTTAATTTCTTTGGCTCCATGGATTGTAATATAGTTATCCTGTACTATATATGTAATATCCACTTATAAGTGAGTACATACCATGTGAGTTTTTCTGAGTCTAGGTTACCTCACTCAGGATGATCTTTTCTAGTTCCATACATTTGCCTGTAAAATTCATTATTTCCTTGATTTAATAGCTGAGTAGGATTCCATTGTGTAAATGTAACACAATTTCTTTATCTGTTCTTCAGTTGAGGGACATCTAGGTTGTATCCACTTTCTGGCTATTATGAACAAAGCTGTTATGAACACAGTTGAACAAGTGTCCTTGATGTATGGTAAAACACCTTTTGGGTATATACCCATGAGTGGGATTTCTGGTTCTTGAGGTAGCACCACTACTAATTTTCTTAGAAAGCACCAGATTGATTTTCAGAGAGGTTTTACAAGTCTGCATTCCCGTAAGCAATGGAGTGTGCCACTTTCTCCATATCCTCTCCAGCATGTGCTGTCACTTGAGTTTTTCATCTTAGCCATTCTGAGTGGTATAAAATGGAATCTTAGAATAGTTTTGAAGCCCTGGAAAATTATACTCAATTTATGTAAAGAGCCTGAAGCAAACGCCATTACAAGATGGCGCCGGCATCCGGTGTGTGAGATCGTAAACAACTGCCTATGCTCATGCGCTAAAGCTGAATTCAAGCCTGGGATTGGCTCACTTAGTGATGTAAGAAGGCCTGATGGGCTGCATCCAATCAGGAACCAACACGTCACCATTTAGGGTATAAAAGGAGTGCCATTTTGGGGCTCTAGGTCTTCCTCTCATTACTGCTGAATAAACGCTTGCTGCAGAAGAATCCTGGTGTCTGTGTGCGTTCTTGCTGACGAGACGACCACGCGGGCTACAAATTTATAGATAAATAAACTACTTGGGATTCTGGTGGCAAGTGTGGTTTGTTGTGGAGCAGAAGGCTTCTACCAGAATTATGTGACAGGTTATGGTGAAAGAGAAAACAAGTCACTTAGGGTGAGTTTAGCAAGCACTGAGGAAATGTTGGCAGTCTGTAGGGAAGAGAATTATCTGAGGTTGGCAGCTTGACCTTCCATGGAACAGGTGACTTCCACCAGAGTTGTGGACAGGGATATGATGAAGAATAGAAGAGGGCTATTGGTAGTGGTTGAGCAGTCACCAAGGGAGGATTAGCAGTCTATGAGCTGAGGGGGATCTTACCTGGGGTTATGGGTGCTCATGTAGCTTCTGGTTTAACAGGGCTTCATCAGCTTTATTCAGGGACCAAACCATAGTATGAGTTGTGGGACATGCACAATGAGAAGTAATCCTATATTAAAATAAAATATTAAAATGTATTTTATATAGTAACTATCTTAATTTCTTCTCTTTCTATGATAAAATACTCTTAACAAAAATAATTTATCTGAGAAGCAGTTTGTTCTGTCTCATAGTTCAACATCACAGTTCATCATAATGGGGAAGCCAAGGTGTCAGGAGCTTGAAGTAGTTGAGCATGTTATCCTTCAATCATTAAAAAAAGAGAGTAAGTGTTTAACCTCAGTTGACTTTCTCTTTTCTATACAGTCCAGGATTCTAGCCCAGAGAATAGTGTCACCCATAATTTCTGGGTCTTCCTAATTTAGTTTATCTGACCAGATTAATCCTTCTCTTGCATGCCCAGAACGTGATTCTGTATTCTATAAAGCTGATAAATAATATTAACCATCACAGTTACAGAAAACAAACAGATTTTAAAAACAAATGCCTACCTTTTGGTAAAAATTAATTCCATATGTAAAAATATTTATTTAAAACTATACTCAAAACCTCTATTTAATATTCATGTCTTTTGAATCCTTCCTTGGACATCTCTTTGAGATATATCTTTTTGTAATCACTAACTGTCTACTTAAATTTTGTTATTTTTCTCTAGTTTCTAAACTGCCCAGTTTAGGATTCCATTTTCTAAATATAGCACTAATCATATTGTCTTTCTTGTCACTTTTCACACTAGTCTTTTTTACTCATCATCCCTCTAACATTCCTGATATATAAAGGAATTTTTTTTCAAGAATACTTGGAAGGGGGGTGGGGGGACTGGGAGGGGAGGAGGGAGGGGCTTATGGGGGATACAAAATGAATAAAGTGTAATTAATAAAAAAATTTAAAAAAAGAATACTTGGGAAATGACACTTTTGAAAAGTAGAAAGTGAGGTTTCATTTCTAAATTAGATCTCTATTTAAAGTTCTCCACAAATTTGTTTGTTTACTGGAATGCTTTTAAATACATCTTTTAACAGCTTAACCAGCACTTTAGAACACTTTATAATAATTACTCTATCTTAAGCCTGACTGTTTTATTCTGTAAGTGAAATTCATAGCATGGCATTTTACTTATTAGGGTTAAAATTGCTGTGATGAAATATTATGACCAAAGAGAAAGTTGGGCAGGAAAGGATTTATTTGGTTTATACATAGTATTCCTTCAAGAAAGGAAGCCAGGACAGGAATTCAAATAGGACAGGAACCTGGAGTTAGGCACTGATGCAGACCATATGGATGGGTGATACTTACTGGCTTGCTCAGCCTCCTTTCTTAAAAAAAAACAGGACCACCAGCCCAGGGATAGCATCACCAACACTGGGCTGTACCCTGCCCCCATCTGTAAATTATGGTATATTCACTCTCAAATAATGACACAAACAACTATTAGATTTATTCAACAAGTTTTAAGCTCTATAACTGGGCAGATACTCATCCATTCTAATCCAGTTATGCTAGTCTGACTACCTTCCAGCCACATGCCCTTTTACTTGTTATCTAAGTCTTGCCTTAGACTTTTGCTATAACTCTGTCTTCACCTCAGTTTTCTCATAATTCCTTCTCATGGTGAATTCTTCTTCTTCTTCTTCTTATTATTATTATTATTATTATTATTATTTTACTACTGCTACTACTACTATTACTTTTTTCTTCTACTTTTTTCTTCTTTTTCTGCTTCTTCTTCTTCCCCCTGTCTCTCTGTCTCTGTCTCTGTCTCTGTCTCTCTATCCAAGACTAGGCTTTCTTCTTCTTCCCCCTGTCTCTCTGTCTCTGTCTCTGTCTCTCTATCCAAGACTAGGAAAAGAAGTCCAACTTGCTATCTCTTCCCCTCTGTAATGGACTATAATCTGAGCTAATTGGGGAACAATGTTTAGAGAACATTGACACAGGACATTCTTCAATGATGATGATAATGCCAACTTCTGGACTGCAATCAGATTGCAGAGCAAAGAATTCAGCTTCTAAATACACGGTGCACAAAATATCATCCAACACCCATAAATCCAGGAGAAGCCATTTATGAAAATAAAGTTTTAGTAGCAGTTGAAGGGCCAGGATGTGAAGGGTCCTGCAGTGAAACTGAGGTTTGGAACTATGAAGAATACCTAGAAGGGGCAGTTAGTATAAGTGCAGCCTAGTTGCATCAAGGAACCCCAGCATTTTGAAGATGCCAATACCATGATATAGCCAACAATACAGCAACAAGTGGTCGCATAGAGTCTGCCTGGACTTAGTACATGAGCTGTGTGTGCTGCATAGGGCAGAGCCATGTGAAGCAAGCCAGTAAGTGCCTATCCATGGCCTCTACATAAACTCCTGTCTCTAGGTTTCTGTTATTTCCTGCCCTTACTGCTTTTGATGAAGAACTGTTATATGGAAGCGTAAACAAACTAAACCGTTTTCTCTCCAACTTGCTTTTGGTCATGGTGGTTCATCACAGCAATAGTAACCCTAAATAAAACTAAGAAAGACATTGTATCCAATTTCTTAAAGGTGTCATAATAAATATTATAAGTGGCTTTAAAAGAGTAGTATACCTTTTTCTCAGCTCTGGAGGTTGGATGAACATACAAAAGTGATGGTGTGAGAAAATGGTAGACTCCTGAAGGCTTTATGCTAAGATTTCTTCCATCTACCTTCCTAGATTCCTGTGATTGACAAACAACCTTGCCATTCTTTGACTTAATTCCAATTACTGCTTTTATAATTACACATCTGTCTTTCCTCTGTTAGTTTTCACCTCAGTTTCTACTGTGTTTTCCTTCTTTTTCTGTGTCTATTTTCATTTTCATAGTGTAGCAATTATTAGATTAAGGCATACTCTGAAATACTAAAATCGCTCCTTAACTTGATTTTAGCAGCAAAGATCAAAATAAAGACACATTTTAAGATACTGGGTGAGAACTGAAGGAAACATTACACTTTCCAATACAGAACTATATGTGAAGTCTTTGATGCCACTACATTTGGTTTCTTATATTTCAACTACTGTGATTAGGTTACTACCTTTTGATATATCTATATATATCAAAATTATATATATATATATATATATATATATAGGTAGTAACAGGATATATATATATATATATATATATATATATATAGTAACAGGATATATATATATCAAAAGGTAGTAACCTTTTACTCATCCATAATTCAGACTTACAGATTAGGTGCCTAGATTCTACATTTGCTTTTTTTTTAAATTTAATTTTGTTTTTTTCTTATCAGTTACATTTTTCTACATTTGCTTTATTTAGTAGTTATTCCCATTATCTCCCTTCTCTGATGTAACTAAAAAGAAAAAGATTAATTTCCCAACAACTTCTGCAGGTAGCAATAGGGATGTGCCTTAGTTAAGGTTTCTATTGCTGTGAAGAGACAACATTCTAAAGAAAAGTGAATGGGGATGGATGAACAAGTTTAGGGGCTTAGTCCATTGTCATCATAGTGAGAGACATGGTGGTGTTCAGGAAAACATGGTATTGGAGATGGAGCAAATAGTTCCACATCAATGTCAGCAGGCAAAAGGAAGAGAGTGGATGTGGCTTGGTCTTCTGAACCACAAAACAAATAGCCAATGACATACTTACTCCAACAATACCACACCTACTTCAACTATACCAAACCTTCCAATAATACTACTCCCTATGAGCCTATGGAGTCTCTTTCATCCAAATCATTATAGCATTAAAGTGACAAGTTTTAAGAAGGTCATTTTTTTGTCTTTTTACTTGATAAATGGAAATACAATGGAAAGAAACATAATGTCCACCTTTTGAACATAATGAAAAAACACACACACATATACACTCACTATGTGATGCACTAAACGAGAAACACCAAAGAGACCAATGTGTTCTTCCATAATAATTAAGTCTATTCCTAAGATTTATTTGTGGGCATGAACCAAAATTTGAAGGATTTCCTTTAACTCCCAGCCAAATATAATGGTGATTAATATCATCATACAATTTTTAAACTGGAGTTCTATTTTTTTTTGTTTTCTAGTTTTGTTCTATTTATTTATTGATGTATTTATTTTTTTATTTTTTTACTATTAATTACACTTTATTCATTTTGTATTCCCCATAAGCCCCTCCCTCCGCCCCTCCCTATCCACCCACCCTCCCCCTTCCTCATGCATGCCCTCCCAAGTACACTGATAGGGGAGTTCCTCTGCTCCTTCCTTCTGATCTTAGTCTATCAGATCACCTCAGGAGTGGCTGCATTGTCATCTTCTGTGGCCTGGTAAGGCTGCTCCCCCATCAGGGGAAGGTGATCAAAGAGCAGGCCAATCAGATTATGTCAGAGGCAGTCCCTCTTCCCTTTACTATGTAACCCACTTGAACACTGAACTATCATTGGCTACATCTGTGCAGGGGTTCTAGGTTATCTCCATGAATAGTCCTTGGTTAGAGTATGAGTCTCTGGGAAGTTCCCTGTGTTCAAGTTTTCTGGTTCTGTTGCTCTCCTTCTCTGGTTTCTGTCCTCTCCAACTCTTAATATTTCTCACTTCTTACATAAGGTTCCATGCATTCTGCCCAACAGTTGGCCATAAGTCTCAGCGTCTGCTTTGATTGTCTGCAGGCAAAGGCTTTCAGAAGCGCTCTGTGGCAGGTTCCCAGGTTGTTTCCTGTTTTCTTCATCTTCTGATGTCCAGCCTCTTTGCATTTCAGGATGAAGATTGAGCATTTTAGTCAGGGTCCTCTCTCTTGCTTAGTTTCTTTAGATGTACAGTTTTTAGTAGGTGTATACTATGTTATGTTTATATGAGTGAGTATATACTGTGTGTGTCTTTCTGCTTCTAGGACAGCTCACTCAGGATGATCCTTTCTAGGTCCCACCATTTACCTACAAATTTCATGATTTCCTTATTTTTCATTGCTGAATTATACTCCATTGTGTAGATGTACCACAATTTGTGCATCCATTCTTCAGTTGAGGGGCATCTGAGCTGTTTCCAGCTTCTGGCTATTACAGATAAAGCTGATACAAACATGATTGAGCAAATGCCCTTATTGTGTACTTGAGACTCTTTTGGATATATGCCTAGGAGTGGTATGGCTGGGTCTTGAGGAAGTGCTATTCCTAGTTGTCTGAGAAAGTGCCAGATTGATTTCGAGAGTGGTTGTATAAGTTTACATTCCCACCAGCAATGGAAGAGGGTTCCTCTTTCTCCACAACCTCTCCAGCATGTGTTGTCCCTTGAGTTTTTCATCTTGGCCATTCCGATGGGTGTAAGGTGAAATCTCAGGGTCGTTTTGATTTGCTTTTCCTTAATGGCTAATGACGTTGAGCATTTCTTTAAGTGTTTTTCTGCCAGTTGATATTCCACTACAGAGAATTCTCTGTTTAGCTCTATTCCCCATTTTTTAATTGGATTACTTGGTTTGCTGCTTTTCAGCTTCTTTAGTTCTTTATATATACTGGATATTAGTCCTTTATCAGATAGAGGGTTGGTGAAGATTCTTTCCCAATCTGTAGGCAGTCGTTTTGTTTTGATGACGGTATCCTTTGATTTACAGAAGCTTTTCAGATTCATGAGGTCCCATTTATTGATTGTTGCTCTTAGAACCTGTGCTGTTGGTATTCTGTTCAGGAAGTTGTCTCCTGTGCCAATGAGTTCAAGGGTATTCGCCACTTTTTAATCTAACCTATTTAATGTGTCTGGTTTTATGTTGAGGTCTTTGATCCACTTGGACTTTAGTTTTGTGCAGGGTGATAAGTATGGATCTATTTTCATTTTTCTACATGTAGACATCCAGTTTGACCAGCACCATTTGTTGAAGATGCTGTCTTTTCTCCATTGTATGGTTTGGCATCTTTTTCAAAGGTCAGGTGTCCATAAGTGTGTGGGTTTATCTCTGGGTCTTCTGTTCGGTTCCATTGATTCACTGTTCTGTTTCTATGCCAGTACCATGCAGTTTTTATTACTGTTGCTCTATAGTACAGCTTAAGATCAGGGATGGAGATACCCCCAGAATATCTTTTATTGTAGAGGATTGTTTTAGCAATTCTGGGTTTTTTTGTTATTCCATATGAAGTTGAGATTTTTTTCTTTCTAGGTCTGTAAAAAAATTCTGTTGTTAATTTGATGGGAATTACATTGAATCTGTAGATTGCTTTTGGTAACATGGCCATTTTTACTATGTTAATCCTGCCAAGCCATGAGCATGGGAGATCTTTCCATCTTCTCATATCTTCTTCTAATTCTTTCTTCAGAGACTTGAAATTTTTTTCATACAAGTCTTTGATATGCATGGTTAGGGTTACTCCAAGGTACTTTGTCATTTGTGGCTATTGTGAAGGGTGTTGTTTCCCTAATTTCTCTCTCAGCCCATTTGTCTTTTGTATGTAGGAGGGCTACTGATTTTTTTGAATTAATTTTGTATCCGGCCACATTGCTGAAGGTGTTTATCAGCTGTGGAGTTCCCTGGTAGAGTTTTTGGTGTAACTCAGGTATACTATCATATCATCTGCAAATAGTGATAATTTGACTTCTTCTTTTCCAATTTGTATCCCCTTGCTCTCCTTCAACTGTCTTATTGCTCTAGCAAGGTAGTCCAGAAATATTTTGAAGAGATATGGAGAGAGTGGGCAGCCTTGTCTTGTCCCTGATTTCAGTGGTATTGTTTTAAGTTTCTCTCCATTCAGTTTGATGTTGGCTATAGGCTTCTTGTATATAACCTTTACTATGTTAAGATATGTGCCTTGTATCCTGATCTCTCCAATACTTTAAACACAAATGCATGTTGAATTATGTCAAATGTTTTTTCAGCATCTAGGGAGATTATCATGTGTTTTTTTTTTTCTTTCAGTTTGTTAATATGGTGGATTACATTGATGGATTTCTGTATATTGAACCACCCCTGCATACCTGGGATGAAGCCTACTTGGTCATAGTGGATGATATCTTTGATGTATTCTTGTATTCGGTTTGCAAGTATTTTGTTGTGTATTTTTGCATCAATGTTCATAAGGGAGATTGACTTGAAATTCTCTTTCTTTGTTGGGTCTTTGTGTGTTTTAGGTACCAAAGTGACTGTGGCTTCATAGAATGAGTTGGTAATGTTCCTTCTGTTTCTATTTTGTGGAATAGTATGAAGAGAATTGGAGTTAGCTTTTATTTGAAGGTCTGGTACAATTTTGCACTGAAACCATCAGGTACTGGGCTTTTCTTGGATCGGAGACTTTTGATTACTGCTTCTATTTCCTTGGAGAATATAGGACTATTTAATTGATTTACCTGGTCCTGATTCAGCTTTGGTATGTCGAATCGATCAAGAAAATTGTCCATTTCATTTAGTTTTTCATATTTTTTGGCATATAGACTTTTGAAGTAAGTCCTAATAATTGTTTGGATTTCCTCAGTATCTGTAGTTTTGTCCCCCTTTTCATTTCTGATTTTGTTGATTTGGATAGTATCTCTCTGCCTTTTAGTTAGTTTGGCTAAGGGTTTTTCGATCTTGTTGATTTTCTCAAAGTATCAAGTTTTGGTTTCATTGATTCTTTGAATTGTTTTATTTGTTTCTAATTTATTGATTTCAGCCCTGAGTTTGATTATTTCCAGCCATCTACTCCTTTTTGGTGTGTCTGCATCTTCTTTTTCCAGGGTTTTTAGGTGAGCCGTTAAGTTGCTTGGATGCCCTGTCTCGAATTTCTTCTTGAAGGCACTTAGTGCTATAAACTTTCCTCTTAGCACTGCTTTCATTGTGTCCCACAAGTTTGAGTATGTTGTGTCTTCATTTTCATTGAGTTTTAGGAAGACTTTAATTTCTTTCTTTATTCCTTCCTTAACCCAGCTGTCATTTAGTAGCAAGTTGTTCAGTTTCCATGTGCGTGTAGGCTTTTTGCTATTTCTGTTGTTGTTGAGGTCCAGCTTTATTCCATGGTGATCAGACAGCTTACAGGGTATTATTTCAATCTTCTTGTATCCGTTGAGGCTTGCTTTGTGACCATCTATATGGTCTATTTTGGAGAAGGTTCCATGAGGTGCTGAGAAGAAGGTAAATTCTTTTGTGTTTGTCTGTAAGGTTCTGTAAATGTCTGTCAGGTCCATTTGTTTCATGATCTCTGTGAGAAACATTGTTTCTTTGTTTAATTTCTGTTTTGTTGACCTGTCCTTTGTTAAGAGTGGGTGTTGAAATCTCCTACTATTAATGTGTAGGGATCTATGTATGGTTTAAATTTTATCAATGTCTCTTTTACAAATGTGGATGCCCTTGTATTTGGGGCATTGATATTCAGGATTGTGATGTTTGCTTGTTGGAGTTTTCCCTTGATGAGTATGAAGTGTCCTTCCCCATCTCTTTTGATTAATTTTGGGTGAAAGTCTATTTTATCAGATATTAGAATGGATACTCCTGCTTGCTTCTTGGGTCCATTGGCTTGGTTAGCCGTCTTCCAATCCTTTACCCTCAGTTAATGTCTATCTTTGTCACTTAGGTGAGTTTCTTGTATGCAACAGATTGCTGGGTTTTGTTTACGCATCTATTCTGTTAGTCTGTGTCTTTTTATTGGAGAATTGAGTCCACTGATGTTGAGAGAGACTAATGTCCATTGACTGTTAGATCCTTTGATTTTGATGATGCCTGTGGTCATAACGTTGTGTGTTTGGTGCTTTTTGTTTTACTGTAGTGAGGTTAATTATTTCCTGTGTTTTCTTGAAAGTAGCTAGTTTTCTTGGGTTGTATTTTCCCTTCTAGTGTCTTCTGTAATACTGGATTTGTGTATAGGTATTGTTGCAATTTATTTTTGTCATTGAATATTTTGTTTCTCCGTCTATGAGGTCTGACAGTTTTGCTGGGTATAGTAGCCTGGGCTGACATCTGTGTTCTCTTAGGGTCTGCATGATATCTGTCCAGGCCCTTCTGGCTTTCATAGTCTCTGTTGAGAAGTCAGGTGTGATTCTAATGGATTTGCCATTATATGTTACTTGGCCTTTTTCCCTTACAGCTTTTAGTATCTTTTCTTTTTCTGTATACTTAGTGTTTTGATTATTATGTGGCGGAATGATTTTCTTCTCTGGTCTAATTTATTGGGTGTTCTGTAGGCTTCTTGAATTCTTATTGGTCTCTCCTTTAAGTTGTGGAAATTTTCTTCAATGATTTTGTTGAAGATATTTTCTGGTCCTTGGAGCAGGGAATCTTCTTTTTCCTCTACACCTATTATTCTTAGGTTTTGTCTTTTTATGTTGTCTTGAATTTCTTGGACCATCTGTGTCAGAAATTTTTTAGAATTAACATTTCTTTGACAGATACATCTATTTCTTCCATTGTATCTTCCACACCTGAGATTCTTTCTTCCATCTCTTGTAGTCTGTTGGTTATGCTAATCTCTGTGGTTCCTGTTTTCTTCCCTAAGTTCTTTCTTTCCACAATTTCCTCCCTTTGTGTTTTCTTTAAGTTTTCCAATTCTATCTTCAGGTCTTGAGCCATTTTGTTGATTTCCTTCACTTGTCTGATTGTATTTTACTGTTTTTCATCAATTCCCTCAGCTGTTTCTTTGAACAATCCTCTTTTTCTTTTATTTTATTCAATGATTTAAGCATTTCCTTTCTATAGGCCACTGTTTGGCTGCAACTTCCTCTATTTCTTTACGGATGGCCATAATCTGTTTGTTTTTATCTTCCTCTGTTTCTTTACACATTTTATTTGTTTCCTCTGTTATCTTCTTTGTGATCATAGATGCTAGTCCTCTTCTTGCATTTCAATTATACTGGGGTATCTAGGGCTACCTGTCCCTGGATAACTGAGTTCTTGAGATGTCATATTGCTCTTGCTTTTGTTGGTTGAACTTTTATGCTGGCCTCTACCCATTGGGTTATCTTAGGTTTTTGAAGTTGGTTTCTGGTTTTTCCTGTAATCCTGTGGTGGAGAGAATCCCTTTGGCAGGAAGATGTTTTTTTCTGAAGGAAGCCTTCTCAGTTTTTTGGGTATAGTCACTGGATGGCTGGTGTTTTTCAGGAGTTGCCGCTGCTCACCTCAGGCGTAGAGACCTGAATGGTAACTGTCGTTCTTATTAGTCATGAGGGCTCTCCTCTCACCAGGAGAAATCCTGGAGACAGCTGCCCAGTTTCTTGCTGTAAATTTAGTGATCTGCTGCTGTAACCTGTGTGTCCCGTGGCTTGGTCAGTTTTGTTAGGGATAAGTGGTTGCCCCGTGGAGCAGTATCTGGGGGTTGATCTTGGGGATCCCGGGCTTTTGAAGGTCTGCGGTTGGGGTTCTGTGCCCCAGTACCCAAGCAGTGATCTGTGGCGGGTGAGTACAGCTCTCCTGCTAATAGCAGGCTATCTGGTGCACAGCAGGTCCCTGGTTTGGGCCAGTCTGTGGGACCTTTTCCAGGGATATACTGGGTGGCCTAATTCAGTCCCCTTTGCTTACTTCCCTGTGAGGATTTCTCCAGACAGTGACACCAAGTCTCTGGTGTCCTGGGGTACACAGTTCTGTCTGTGAGGAATAGTTGGTACAAAGCAGGTCTCTGGGCTGGTGGCACCAGCTAGTCTGCAGGAGCTTGGTGCCCAACTACTCTTTATGCTTCCGGCCTGGGGCCAGTTAGGTGATGGGGCTCATACCCGCAGGTCTGTGAGAGACTTTCCCCAGGTAAAGCCTGGGTCACCTAAGTCAGTACTGTTTCCTTCCTTCCCTGTGGGGGCCTCTCTGGACAGGAACTCCCAGACTGTGTTGCACTAGGGCGGGCAGCTCTGTCTATGCAAGAGAGCTGAGTGTGCAGTTCCTCTCTGTGCTGGCGCTGGCACTGGTGGCGGGAGCCCAGTTCAGTGATGGGGCTTGTATCTGCAGGTCTGTGAGAGACTTTCCCCAGGTAAAGCCTGGGTATCCCAAGTAAGTACTGTTTCCTTTCTTCCCTGTGGGGCCCTCTCCCGACAGGAACTCCCTGACTCTGTTACACTAGGGCGCGCAGCTCTGTCTGTGCTAGAGAGCTGGGCGCAGCCACTCCATGCTGGCAGCTGGAGGCCAGTTCAGTGATGGCGGCTGGTACCCGCAGTCTGCGAGACTTTTTCCAGGGAAAGATTGGGTGACCCGTGGCCAGTCTCGCTGCTTTCCTTCCCTGTGGGTTTTTCTCGCAACTGGGACTCCCCGGCTCTGGTGTTTTTGTGCCCACCGATCAGCCTGGGAAGGTGATCAGGACATGTAGGCTTCTGGCTCTGGTCTGGGGACCTAGTGCCTGCGGGACCTGGGATCTCTTCCGGGTTCTGGCTGGGTGGCCTGAGCGTGGACCCACCTGATTCCCACGCCGTGGGGGTTTCCTCTCACCTGGGAAACAAGATTGCTGTTGTTTTAGGGCCCAAAGTTCAGTCTCTTGGCCGCTGCACGGAAAATGTTGTCCTGCTTCTTAGATGCAGTGTTCTCCTGGTTCCACCATCTTGGCCTCGAAGTTCTATTTTTTAATATTGAGTACGGATATCCAATTCTTTAGGTGGAGAACACTTTCATTCATTTATTTTTTGTTACAATTTATTCACTTTGTTTCCCAGGTGTAGCCCATTCCACCATCACCTCCCAGTCTCTCCCTCCATCCTTGTTCTCCTCCCATGCCCCTTCTCTGGTCCACTGATAAGGGAGGTCATCCAAACCTTTCATCTGATTTTAACCTATTAGGTCTCATCAGGACTAGAAACATTGTCTTCCTCTGTGACCTGGTAATCCTGCCCACCTCAGGGGGAAGTGATCAAAAAGCCAGCCAATGAGTTCATGTCAGAGACAGCCCCTGTTCCCTTTACCAGGGAGCTCCCTTGGAGACTGAGCTGCCATGGGCTACATCTGTGCATGGGTTCTAGTTTATCTCCATGAATGATCCTTGGTTGGAGTATCACTCTCAGAAAAGACCCTTGGGCCCAGATTTTTGTTCCTGTTGCTCTCCTTCTGGAGCTCCAAGCCCCTCCAGGTATTTCATCTCTCCCTTCATTCATAAGATTGTCCTATGAATGCACGTTTGGCTATGATTGTCAGCATCTGCTTTGATACCCTGCTGGGGAGAGTCTTTCAGAGGACCTCTGTGTTAGGATCCGCTTTTCTCTTGTTCCTCATTTTTGCTCTCTTCTGATGTCTATATCTTTTCCTTTTCTGAATGAGAATTGAGTATCTTACCAAAATTTCTCCTTCTTGTTTAACTTCTGTAGATGTACAGATTTTTGTCCTTATCCTATATTATACATCTAATATCCTCTTATAAGTAAGTATATACTATGTATGTCTTTCTGCTTCTGGGATACCTCACTCAGATAGATCTTTTCTAATTCACACCATTCGCCTTCAAATTTCATAATTTCCTTGTTTTTAATAGCTGAGGATCATTCCATTGTGTGAATGTACCTCAATATCTGAATTGTTTACATGTTCTAACAATTATAAATAAAGAGGCTATTAACATGGTTGAACAATTGTTCTTGCTGTATACTTGAGCATATTTGGGATATATGCCTAAAAGTGGTATAGCTAGATATTGAGTTAGCACTATTCCTAACTGTCTGAAAAAGCACCGAATTGATTTCCAAAGTGGTTGTATAAGGTTACATTCCCAACAGCAGTGGAGGAGGGTTCCCTTTCTCCACATCCTCTCCAGCATGTGTTGTCACCTGAGTTTTTAATCTTAATCATTCTGATGGGTGTAAGATGAAATCTCATTGTTGTTTTGATATGCATTTCCCTGTTGGCTAAGGATGTTGAGTATTTCTTTAAGTGTTTCTCTTCCATTCAATGTTTCTATATCGAGAATTCTCTGTTTAGCTCTGTACCTGATTTTTTAATTGAATTACTTGATTTGTTGCTGTTAAACTTTGTGAGTTCTTTATGTGTACTGGATATTAGCCCTCTGTCAGATATAGGGTTGGTGAAGATCCTTTCCCAATCTACAGGTTGTCCTTTATTTCTGACAACAGTGTCCTTTGCTTTTCAGAAGCTTTTTCAGTTTCATGAAGTCTGATTTATTGATTGTTGATCTTAGAGCCTGTGCTGTTGGTGTTCAGTTCAGAAAGTTGTCTCCAGTACCAATGAGCTCAAGGCTCTTCCGCACTTATTCTTCTAATAGATTTAGTGTATGTGGTTTTATGTTGATGTCTTTGATCCACTTGGACTTTAGTTTTGTGCAGATTGATGAATATGGATCTATTTGCATTTTGCTACCTGCTGACATCCAGTTAGACAGGCACAATTTGTTGAAGATGCTGTCTTTTTCCGTTGTATGTTTTTGGCTTCTTTGTCCAAAATCAAGTATCCACAGGAGTGTTAGTTTATTTTTGTAAGTCTATTAGATTCCATTAATCCACCAACCGGGTTCTGTGCCAGTATCATGAAGTTTTTATTACCGTTGCTCTATAGTGCAACACAGGAGATCTTTCTATCTTTTGCTATCTTCTTATAATTTCTTTCTTCAGAGACTGGAAGCTTTTTTTTCATGCAATTCTTTGACTTGCTTGATCAGAGTTAGGTCCTTTGTGGCTATTGTGAAGGGTGTTGTTTCCCTAATTTTTTTTCTCAGCACAACTTTCTTTTGTTTACATCAGGACTACTAATGTTTTTTAGTTGATTTTTTATCCAGCCAGCTTGCTGAAGGTGTTTAGAAACTGTAAGAATTCCCTGGTAGAATTTTTGGGATCACTCATGTATACTATCATATCATCTGCATAGCAATACTTTGATTTCTTCCTTTCCAAACTGAATTACCTTGATTTACTTTAATTGTCTTATTGTTTTAGAAAGGACTTCAAGAGCTATGTTGAAAAGATATGGAAAGAATAGACAGGCTTGCCTTGTCCCTGATTTCATTGGGATTGATTTAAATTTCTCTCTGTTTTTATTTAATGTTGGCCATAGGCTGGCTATATATTGCCTTTACAATATTTAGGTAAATGCCTTATATCCATGACCTATTAATGAATATTGTATGTTATCAAATGTTTTTTTTAGCATCTAAGAAAATTGTCATGTTTTTTTTTTTCTTTTATTTTCTTTTTATGGTGGATTACATTGATGGATTTCCATATATTGAATCACCCCTTCATACCTCAGTGAAGCCTACTTGGATTTTATTTTTGATGTGTCCTTGGATTTGGTTTGTGAGTATTTTGTTGAGTATTTTTGCATCAATGTTCATAAGGAAGACTGGACTGAAATTCTCTTTCTTTGTTGGGTCTTTGTAAGGTTTAGATTTCAAGATGAATGTGGCTTCATAGAATGAGTTTGGTAATGTTCCTTTGGTGCGTGCATGTGTGTGTGTGTGTGTGTGTGTGTGTGTGTGTGTGTGTGTGTGTAATAGTTTGAAGAGTATTGCTGTTAGCTCTTCTTTGAAGGTCGGGTAGAATTCTGCACTGAAACCATCTGGCCCTGTGCCTTTTTGGGGAGACTTTTTATGTCAGCTTCTATTTCCTTAAGGGTTATAGGACACATTAATTTATTTACCTGGTCTTGATTCAGTTTTGGTAAGTGGAATCGATTAACAAAATTGCCCGTTTCATTGAGATTTTTAAATTTTGTGGAGTATAGGATTTTGAAGTAAGACCTAATGATTGTTTAGATTTCCTCAGTGTCTGTTATGTCCGCTTTAGTTTGACTAAGGGTTTGTCTATCTTGATTTTCTCAAAGAACCATTGATTCTTTGAATTGTTTTGTGTTGTTTCTAATTTATTGATTTCATCCCTGATTTTGATTATTTCTAACCATCTACTCCACTTGGGTGTGTCTGCTTTTTTTTTTTTTCTATGACTTTCAGGTTAACCTTTAACTTGCTTGAATGAGATGTTGCAATTTTTTTTTTTTGAAGGAACTTAGTGCTATGAACTTTCCTCTTAGCACTGCTTTCATCATGTGCCATAAGTTTGGGTATGTTGTGCTTTCATTTTCATTGAATTCTAGAAAGCATTTAAATTTTTTTCTTTATTTCTTCCCTGACCCAGCTGTCATTGAGTAGCAAGTTGTTTAGTTGCCATTTGTGTGTAGGCTTTTTGCTATTTCTCTTGTTATTGAAGTCCATCTTTAGTCCATGGTGGTCAGATAGGATACAAGGGATTGTTTCAATCTTCTTGTATCTGTTGAGGCTTGCTTTGTGACCATATATGGTGTATTTTGGAGAAGGTTCTATGAGGTGCTGAGAAGAAGGTAAATTCTTTTGTGTTTGGGTGAAAGGTTCTGTAGATGTCTGTTAGGTCCATTTGATTCATGACCTCTGTTAGAGTCATTGTTTCTTTGTTTAATGTCTTTTTTGTTGACCTGTCCTTTGTTGAGAGTGGGGTGTTGAACTCTCCAACTATTAATGTGTGGGGATCTATGTGTGTTTTAAATTTTATTAATGTTTCTTTAACGAAATTGGGTACCATTGTATTGGGGGCATGGATGTTCAGGATTGTGATGTGTTCTTGGTGGAATTTTCCTTTGATTAGTATGAAGTGACCATCCCCATCTTATTTGAATAATTTTGCTTGAAAGTCTATTTTATTAGATATTAGAATGGCTACTTCTGCTTGCTTCTTGGGTACATTTGCTTGGAAAACTGTCTTCTAGGCCTTTACACTCAGGCAATGTCTATCTTTGTGACTTAGTTGTGTTTATTGTATGCAACAGATTTTCGGGTCTTGTTTACACATCCATTCTGTTAGTCTGTGTCTTTTTATTGGAGAATTGAGTCCATTGATGTTGAGAGAGATTAATAATCAGAGGCTGTTAGATCCTTAGATTTGATTGTGGAAGTGTATTTGTGTGCTTGCTTACTTTTAGTTTTGCTCTAGTATAGTGTCATGTCATGTAGTATACTGTAGTGTATTTATTTCCTGTGTTTTCCTGAATGTAGGTAGACATTTTTTGTTATATTTTTTCTTCTAGTATCTTCTGTAACGCTAAATTTGTGGGTAGGTATTGTTTAAATTTGTTTTTGTCATTGAATATCTTGTTTTCTCCACCTATGATGACTGAGAGTTTTGCTGGGTATAGTAGCCTGGACTGACATCTGTGTTCTCTTAGGGTCTGCATATTTGTCCAGGCCCTTTTGGCTTTCATAGGCGTTGAGAACTCATGTGTGATTCTGATGGGTTTGCCAATATATGTTATGTGGCCTTTTTCCTTCACAGCTTTTAGTATTATTTTTTTTATTGTTGTTTTGTATACTTACTGTTTTGATTAATATGTGGTGGGAGGGTTTTCTTTTCCGGTCTAATTTTAATAAGTGTCCTGTAGGTTTCTCAAATTTTTATAGGCCTCTCCTTTAAATTGGTGAAATTTTCTTCAATGATTTCATTGAAAATAATTTATGGGCCTTGAAGATGGGAATCTTCTTTTTCCTCTATTCCCATTATTCTTAGGTTTTGTCTTTTCATGTTGTCTAGGATTTCTTGTATGGTTTGTGTCAGGGATTTTTTTTAATTTATCTCTTCTTTGAAAGATACATCAATTTCTTTCATTGTATCTTCCACACCTGAGATTCTTTCTTTTGTTTCTTGTAGTCTGTTGGTTATGCTTACCTCTGTAGTTCCTGTTTTCTTTCCTTGTTTCTTCCTCTCCATGATTTCCCCCATTTGTGTTTTTTTAAATTTTTCCAATTCTATCTTTATATCTTTAAAGGTTTTGGTGATTTCCTTCACCTGTCTGACTGTATTTTCCTTCAATTCCTTCACCTGTTTGCTTGAACATTCCTCTCTTTCTTTTATTTCTGTCAGTGATTTAATTTTCTCTCTCAAGGCCATAAACTGGCTGCAACTTCCTGTATTTATTTACAGATGACCATAGTCTTGTTTACTTAATCCTCCTCTATTTCTTTGCACATTTTATTTTTTTCACTCATTGTCCACTTTGTAAGAGTAGATATAAGGTCATCTTCTTGAATTTCACTTATGACAGGGTGTCTAGGGCTACTTGACCCTGGATAACTGGGTTCTGGAGATGTCATATTGCTTTTGCTTTTGTTGGTTGTAATTTTATGCTGATCTCTACCCATCTAGCTCTCTCAGTTTTTGGCTGTTAGTTTCTGGTGCCTGCTAGAATCCTGAGATGGGGAGAAAATCCTTTGCAAGACGATAGTTGCTCCTGAAGGAAGCCTCCTCAGCTTTTTGGGTAGGGTCACCAAATGGCCAGTGCTTCTCAAGAACTGCCACTTTTCACTTTAGGTGTATGGACCTGTGTGGTAACTGTGATCGTTGGTATTCAGGGAAGACTGTCCTCTCACCAGAAAGAAGTCCTGGAGATAGCTTGCTCTGCTTCTGTGTTTCTTGCTCTGAATTTAGTGAGTTACTGCTGTTGATCCTACAGTGTGTTTTCTGGCACAGCCCTCTTGAAGAACTAGGGAGCCCTGCGGTTTGGTCAATTTGGCTAGGGAGACATGTTGAGCTTTGAAGCAGTATCTGGGGTCTGATTCTGTGGATCCCGGGCTTCTGTAGGTCTGAGGTTGGAGCTATGTGAGTCAGAACCAAAGAGGTAATCAGTGGCAGGTAAGTACAGCACTCATATGTGGCAGGAGGCTAGAGCCTGGAGCCTGCGGTAACCTTTCATACTCTTAATTTAGATAACGACTGATTTTTGAAATTTAGTTACTGATTAACCATGACTTACTAGAGGATTTCCTCTATTCTACTTTTAAACTGTTATTTCTGTATTTTATGTACTTTATTTTAATATGTATCTATTAAACTAAAGAAAACATAATTATATTCTATGATTCAAAAATACATATAGTAGAAAACACAGCTATTTGTATGTGCTCCTAGTTCACAAAATATTTTCTCAAAATAAATCTCATTAAATTAGTAATTAATACCAATCCATGAATGAGATGTTCATCGAACATTTCTTCTCCATTTCTAAAATTTTTCTTTCTGAATCTTCAGTCACAGTTGTGAACCAGGACTTCTGACATTCTTTTCTTTGGCTAATGAACAATCTTTGACATAATCACATGGCATTTTTTTTTCTCTATGGAGGCTTTAAAGACTTGTCTGATACTCAATGAATCAACTCAAAATTGTTTTTCAAACAAATCACAACTTATAGCTACTTTGGGAATTTGTGTCTTAAAAAGAGATTGGCAAACCCAATGTGTTTTCATGGTAGTACAGAAGAAAAAAATGTCTAATGGTGTTTGTGGTAAATTTGAAGAATTTCATCAATGTTACACCTATGCATGATAACCATTTTACTATCTTAGAAGAAATGTTATGATAATGAATTATGAAGACTTGAGCCTAGCCATGTAGTGAGTTCAGGACTGACACCCTAACTATGAATATTCATTAATCCACACTTACATCCAACACACACTAATAAAAGATGAACACAGATAATCACATTCAGATATTAACAAATTCATAATATCAGTAAATATTATAAATATCTATAAATATTCAAACAGATATGTTAATATGTTGAACATCTCAGATCTTGAAGTGTTGGGAATGAGCAAAAGAAACTTATTCTAAGTACTAATATTCTGTTTTCTGATTTCATTTAATCATAGGGAGAAGCGAAATTCAAGGTCCAGGGTCCTAGGGGAAGTTGGGACTTCCCAATAATGGAATAGCTTCTGTTATGAAGAAACAATTGTCTGAGTCCAGATATCTCAGGGACAATATATATGGAAAATGTTGTCTGAGACAAAATACCTCAGAGTATTTCTTCATCTTGCTGGCAATGTCAAATAAGTTTATGCTCCCAGGCCCAGGAACCCAGTCATAACCTGATAGATGGAAACTCCCTTGTTCAATCAATTGTGTAAAAATATGATTAGACAATGTTACAGCCCCCACTCTCTCACTTAGTGTTCCCATCCTTTAAAATTATTGTACAATCTCCCTTTGAGAACTCAGTTCAGATCCCAAGCTGGCCATCTCCCTGAACTCAGAAAATAAAGTTTTCATTTTAAGCTCTGTATCTGAAGTGAGTTTTCTCGGCTTCCATCTTGAATCCAACAGTGGGAAAAATAGAACGGGGATTTTTTTTGACATTTGTTTACTTGCTTTGCAGGAATTCAAATCCAGGACTTCACACATGCTAAATAAAGCATTGGGTCACTGATAAAGCCCTACACAGTGCTTTCCACATAAAATATAAAATGAACAGATTTATTTGTCTCACCATTATTTTAAGGAATCTAATTTGAATTGAATAGGATGGAAGAAACTCCAAGTCTCGGTCTTTACAATACAGACCGAATAGCCAGGCATGGTGGTGGACACATATAATGCCAGCTACTTAAAAAAAACCAAGTCAAGCAGGAAATCTTATGAAAGAAGGGAGAGATAGAAAGACCTGAAGAGAACAGGAACTGCACAATGAAAGAAACAGAACCAAGAAATCTGGGCACAGGGGTCTTTTTCTGAGACTGACACTCCTACCAAGGACCATTCTTGGAGATAACCTAGAACCCCTGCTCAGATGTAGCCCATGGCAACTCAGAGTCCAAGAGGGTTCCCCAGTAATAGGACCAAGAACCATCTCTGACATGAACTCATGGGCTGAATCTTTGATCACCTCCACCTGAGGGGAAAGCAGCCTTACCAGTCCACAGAGGAAAACAAAGAAGCCAGTTCTGATGGGAAGTGATAGACTAGGGACAGATGGAATGGAGAAAGACCTTCCCTATCATTGGGATGAGGGAGGCGCATAGGAGAAGAAGAGGGAAGGAGGGTAGGATTGGGAGGGGATGGGGGAGAGTGCTACAGCTGGGATACAAAGTGAATAAATTGTAATTAATAAAAATAAAATTAAAAATTAAAAAAAACAAGTTTCAAGAACTACAAATTCAAGGGTAAACTGCACAAATTAAATTGGACTTAGTAGCAAAACAAAAGAAGAAGCAAAATGTATTGTTTTTTTTTTCCAAGCTTAGTTTATGAACATAAATGAAACCCAGAAATTCTAGTATTGGCTTTATAACCAAAATAAATGAAATTAGCATATCAAAAGAAATATAAAATATCTTCTACACCATGTGCACTGTAGTGCTACTCAAAATAGTCACAGTATAAAACAACCTAAATATCCATTGACAGATGAGTGGATTTATAATTACGGAACATATAAACAGTGGGAAAATATATAAAGTATATTTATTTAATTGTGTATTTTGCATAAATACATATAATTGTCTGGTTATTTTATGACTACTGAATGAAAATTTTACTTTTTTAAATTTTTTTATATTAATTACATTTTATTCACTTTGCATCTTAGGTATAGCCCCCTCACTCATTCCCTCTCAATACCACCCTCCTTCTCTCATCTCCTCCCATAATCCTTTCAGGGTTCACTGATAGGGGAGATCCTTCTCCCCTTCCATTTGACCCTACCCTATCAGGTCTCATCAGGAATGGCTGCATTGTCTTTCTCTGTGGCCTGGTATGGCTACTCTCCCATCAGGGGGAGGTGTTCAAAAAGCCAGTAACTGAGTTCATGTCAGAGACAGTCCGTGGTCTCCTTACTAGGGAACCCACTTGGAGACTGAGCTCCCATGGGCTACATCTGTGCAGGGGTTTTAGGTTATGTTCATGCATTGTCCTTGTATGAAGTATCAGTCTCAGAAAAAGACCCTTTGGCCTAGTGTTCTTGTTTCTGTTGCTCTCCTTGTGGAGCTCCTATCCCCTCCAGGTCTTTCTATCTCCCCCTTCTTTCATAAAATTCCTGTAGTCTTCCCAAATTTTAGCTATGAGTCTCAGCATCTGCTTTGATACCCTGCTGGGTAGTGTCTGTCAGTGGTCCTCTGTGGTAGGCTCCTGTCCTGTTCCCTGTTTTATCTCTCTTCTGATATCCATTCCATTTGCTTTACTGAGTAAGGGCTGATCATCTTACCCAGGGTTCTCCTTATTGCTTAGCTTCTTTAGGTGTACAAATTTTAGTATGTTTACCCTATATTTTATACCTAATATCCACTTATAAATGAGTACATACCATGTGTCTCTTTCTGCTTCTGGGATACCTCACTCAGGATGATCTTTTCTACATCCCATCATTTTTCTGCAAATTTGATGATTTCCTTGTTTTTAATTGTTGAGTAGTATTCCATTGTGTAAATGTACCACAATTTCTGTATCCATTCTTGAACTGAGGGTCATCTGGGTTGTTTTAAGCTTCTGGCTTTTACAAATGAAGCTGCTAAGAACATGGCTAACCAAATGTCCTTGTTGTGTACTTGAGCTTATTTTGAATATATGCCTAGGAGTGGTATAGCTGGATCTTGAGGAAGCACTATTCCTAATTGTCTGAGAAAGCACCAGATTGATTTCCAAAGTGGTTGTGCAAGGTTACATTCCCACCAGCAGTGGAGGAGGGTTCCCCTTTTTCCACATCCTCTCTGGAATGTATTGACACTTTGAATTTTTGATCTTAGCCTTTCTGATGGGTGTAAGGTGAAATCTTAGGGTCATTTTGATTTGCATTTCCTTGATGACTTAGGACATTGAGCATTTCTTTAAGTGTTTCTCTGCCATTCCATATTCCTCTATTGAAAATTCTTTGTTTAGCTCGGTACCTCATTTTTTAATTGTGTTACTTGATTTTAATATTTAAAATTTGTTAATTAATTACTATTCTCATTTATCCAATTTTTATTTAAAATGTTTTATATATATATTTTGATATTGATTTTCCCTCTCCCAGCTTCCTCCAAATCCCTTACCTTCCTATCACTTAACTTTATGTTCTAGCTCTTTTCGCTCTCAAAATAGAGGGTAAAACAAAATAAAACTAAATGATCAATAAAACAAAAAATGGCAAAAGAAAATTAAAACAGAAAGCCCACAAAATATGTCTACTTTATTTTTGGTTAGTTACTCCTAGATGTGATGCCTGCTCCATCATGTGTTTGATATATCCAGTGACAATTGATTGGCGACAACTTGTTATCCTTCTGTCATTAGGTGTCAACTACAAAAAGCTTCTTAGTTTTAAGTAGGAATTGGGACTAAATGCTGGTACCCTGTTTGCCTTCAACTTATGCTGGTCATGTATATGCTCTCACAGTCTTTGTGAATTCTTTGTTCACCAGTTCTATTATGTATGGAAAATACTGTTTCCTTGGAGCCATCCACCAACCACCTCTGACTCTTACAATATCTCCGCCTACTCCTCTGTAATATTTTTAAGCCTTTACAGGAGGGGTTTGATGAAGGCATCCTGTTTATGACTAAGTGATTCATAGTCTCTCTCTATACACATAGCCCAGTTGTGGGTCCTTCTATCGTTTACAGTCTACTGAAAAAAATGAAGTATCTTTAATGAACATTGAGCAATGCACTGATATATAGCAACATATCACTAGAAGTAATTTTGTTTCTATCCTCCTTTTTGCAGAATAATATAAGTAGATTTTCTCCTTATACCCATGACTTAAGTAGTTATGTGTCCTTGGCTATTTAAGTAGTGCCAAGTATGAGTTCCATTTCATGAAATGGATCTTAAATCCAATCAAAAAAGTAATCAGTGACTCCCATAACATCTGTGCCATTCCTGAACCAGTATATCTTGCAAGTAGGTCACTGTTGTAGATGATAAGTTTGTGCTTAGGTGTTATTGGTGATTATATTTCTCCTCAGATACCTTGGATAGTGTTCGAAGAGCTAAGAAGTAATCATAATTTAATTGGCATTGTATTTTTTCTGGATCTAATACTGGTAGAAACATAGTAGCCAAATAATAAATTATAATTAAATGATTTTTTTTTTCAATTTTGGAAACCGGGGTCTCATTAGGTAACTCTAGAACAGGCTGACTTTGAATTCATAGAGATACACCTCTCTCTGCTTCCCAAGTACTAGCATTAAAGATATGTGTTGCCACTACCAGCCACGAGATACAGTTTTAATTCAAGAGCAGTAAAATAAAGCATCACTGTCATGCATGAAAATTCATTTGCCTATGGAAAAAAATCAAATAAAATCTGGGTCACACAAGAAAACTTACTAGCTTACAAAATTAGAAAATTTATACATGCATGAATTTCAAGTATAGTTAGAGTCAATAGAGTTACAAAAGTTCTGAAACTTTTTGTTTTGATATATATTACTAAATAGTCTGATCTAGAACTCCCAACATAGACTAGACTGTCCTCAAACACATGGTTTTCCTGCCTCAGTACCCTGAATGCCGTTATACAAGGCCTAAGAATAATGACTTTTTTATCTTTATTCTTCTGTGCCTTCATCTGAAACTTTCATCTCCTTCACGGTCACAAAATATGATTTTTGCCAGGAACATATCAATATCTATGACAAGGGAATATACAACACTACTGGTTTATCGAAGCCAATTTATGCTCACCTTTGTGTTAATAAGCTCTTGATTCAGTTGATACAAGAAAGTATTTTGATACTCTTAAGAAAGGGAACAGATAAATGCATCAAGCACAGCTCACTAAAACCTGATATACTAATGATGTGTAACATGTATAACATCATGTGTTATGGACTAAATTATATTATCTCCCTCACCAGTTCATATGTTAAAATACTAACCCATACTCTATTAAACATTTTTTTTTTACCATAAGCTACATCTGAACAAGGGTTCTAGGTTATATCCATACACGGTCCTTGGTTGGAGAAACAGTCTCATATAAGACCCCTGTGCTCAGATATATTTGGTCCTTGTGGAGCTTCTGTCCTCCCAAGGAAGGAGCAACCCTGCTAGGCCATAGAGGAGGACTTTGCAACCAGGCCTGAAGATACCTGATAAGCTAGGGTCAGATAAAAAGGAAGGAGGTCCTCCCCTATCAGTGGACTTGGAAAGGGGCAGGGAGAAGATAAGAGAGGGAGGGTGGGATTGGGAGGGAATGATGGAGCGAGATACAGCTGGGATATGATGTTAATAAACTATAACTAGTATAAAAAAATAAAAAAAAAAACTCAATCTAAAAAAAAAAACATTTTTGACTCCTGTGATAAAATACCTAACCAAGTGTGATTTAAGCAGGGAATCTTATGGAAGAAGTAGGAAATAGTAAGATCTGGAGAGGACAGAAGTTCCACAAGAAGAGCAACAGAACGAAAAAATATCAACACAAGGGTCTTCCTGGAGACTGATAGTCCAACCAAGTACCATGCATGGAGATAACCTAGAACCCCTGCACAAGTGTAGCCCATGACAGTTCAGTCTCCTAGTGGGTTCCACAGTAATGGGAACAGGGACTGTCTCTGACATGAACTGATTGGCCTGCTCTTTGATCACCTCTCCCTGGCCACAGAGGAAGACAATGTAGCCACTTCTGATAAGATCTAATAGACTAGGATCAGAAGGAAGGAAAAGAAGACCTCCCCTATCAATGGGCTTGGGGAAGGGCATGCATGAAGAAGGGGGAAGGAGGGTGAGACCAGGAAGGGAGGTGGGAGGGGCTTATGAGGGATACAAAGTGAATAAAGTGTAATAAATAAATTAATTAATTAAAAAAACAGTAAAATAATAACCTGCAAACAAGAGATATACTTCATGAGTAATCAAAGGCATTTATCTTGGAATTACAAGTTCCAGAACTGGGAGAAAATACATTGTGGACTTTTGTAGAAGTGTTGCTAGAAAAGTAATACATGTGGACAACATAATTTCCCTACATATTAATGAATTCCATGAAAATTAAAGAAAGAACAATCACAACTGAGATCACACACAGATGACAATCTGAGTTTTATTCTTCGAACTCACATGGTAGAAGCAAGAAACTGAAGATCTTTGATTTCCAGTTGTATGCTGTGCAATGTTTATGCCCTCTACCAACACACAAAATATTTTAAAATATGATCAAAAATAATATAAAAGATTTAACACAGCAATGTGCTAAAGAAAAGATAACAGGGGTAATTCTACATTATAGGAAACAGTAAAGTATTTCTACATATCATCTCTTTTCCCAAAAACATTCACATCTTAGTACTCACATTTCTATAAAGCTACAATTCTATAAAGTTATAGTATAACTGTGGGAGCTATTCACATAAATCTGACTCCTCAGTGTGTGTTCTCACTTCAACTATAAATCTATTAGTATATGTAAATGGAGAAGATTTTTTTCTAAGAGTTAATAAATAATAGATAAATTAAGGGGTACGTACGTACATAAACTGCAAAAAAAAGTGACTATAAAGCTTCTTATACCAAATTAAATAAACAGCTTCATAACCTGCTTGTTCACAAAAGAAAACCAAAATCTATTCTCTGCTCTTAATTTAATTTTCCTATAGTATTTATGACTATCAGTAAATAAACTCAACCCTTGCCCAGGTGATTGTTTCTTTAATTGCTTTAGAAATCATTTTAATTTTTATAAGAATATCCAATTTCAATTATATTTTCATTATAATTCTTCTGTCCCATCAAATTCATTCTTCTATTTTCACTTATGGGTTCTGTGTCTCATGAAGGTAATCTCTGCACATTACATATTTACCCTTCTCTCTGATATTCAAATGAGTAGGTCAACAGTTTGGGAAGAAAGGAGATAATCTCTACCCCCTGCTTTATTTAATTGTGGGATTGGCAGAGGACAGAAATATTTTGTTAGGTCATCTACAATTTCCTCCCTTTTGTACTGTGATGATGGCTTCGAGTTTCCTTGTAAATGGATGTCAAGTATTCCTGTAAAAGAACAATGGGGAATCTAGTTGAAAATTCAGTGTATCAGCTAATGTTAAGGAATATAGTTCTAAATGATAACAGCCATTTATTTCCAATCAGTTCTTACTGACAGAGCAGAAATGGTACTTCTAATTTAATCTATAGCCTTATAATGAAGGATGAATTTTAGGAAACTTTTGGGATGCTCCATAGCAAAGTAACCTCACAAAATTCTCACAAAATTTTTAAAGACTTATTTTACTTTAAATGTATATATTACTAGATTCATGTACCATATTTATGACTGGTGCCCTTGGAGGTCAGAGGAGTGTGTTAGAGGCACTGGATCTATATTGAAGGAAACAATTTATGACAAATTAGACATTAAATTAATGAATGTACAAACACATGTACAATGTTTCAATTAGTGCCATAGGCTGCACTATTACAGTGATCAGTAGCTTCATATGTTTTGTTTAATTTCCTTTATTTGGTTTCATTTCATATTTCTAGATTCAGAACAATCCTTAGGCACAAAAAGTTGACTGTTTTTTTTTTTGTTGTTGTTTGTTTGTTTTTGTTTTTTCATAAAAGGAACTCCCTTCAGACTGATTCTTTATTATTATTATTGTTTATTATAATTTCTATAATTGTATCCTGGCTGAAGCCCTCTCCTTTTTCTCCTTCCAATCCCACCCTCACTCCCTCTTCTTCCTCTCAGATTTGGGCCCCCTGTTCACCAGTTAAAATAAGAAAGACACTAGACCTGGGGCTCATCTGTTGTAGACTCTGCAACAGGAGTCAGGAAAAGTGAAACCAAAAGTGCAGGGTGTTGATAGTTAGTCTTTCTCCGACCCTGAAGAAGTCCATAGGTGCGGGTGAGAGCCTGGATCTAATCTGTCCCAGATCATGGATTGCCCCCTCTAGCCCAGGAAACCTCAAATTCCATGATCAGTCTTCAGCTGTCCAACCACTCAGCAGTTTGGGATCCTCTGCCCTTCAGAAACAGTCGTTGCCACAGTGGAGTCTTTGAAAAAAAGGACTGTTAATGGTTTCAGTAAGATGTCACATCAAGTGATGGGTGTGGAAACAAAATTAAAAGTGATTAGGAATTTTGAAGGTGGAAAATCACTGATGGTTATTGCCTGACAGTCAGGCTTGACAATATCTTACTTATTAACTTGAAGGAAAACTAAATGACAAAAGCTGTTAATGTCTAGGTCTTGTTAGAGTTCATGAGGCTTAACAGTTTGAGAAAGAAGTATATCAGAATAAAAGTTTCTCTCTCTCTCTCTCTCTCTCTCTCTCTCTCTCTCTCTCTCTCACACACACACACACACACACACACTTATATAATGCATTCCACTCAGCAGCATGATGATCAAGGCTGTTACAGAACTTGAAAGAAAAATTCTCAACTTCATATGGAAAAAACAAGAAACCCAGAATTGTTAAAACAATCCTCTACAATGAAAGATCTTCTGGAGGTATCTCCATCCCTGATCTCAAGATATGCTATAGAGCAACAGTAATAAAAACTGCATGGTACTGGCATAGAAACAGAGTGGTGGATCAATGGAACCGAATAGAAGACCCAGAAATAAACCCACACATTATGGACACCTCATTTTTGACAAAGATGCCAAAACCATACAATGGAAAAAAGACAGCATCTTCAAAAAATGGTGCCGGTCTAACTGTGTGTCTACATGTAGAAAAATGAAAATAGATCCATATTCATCAATCTGCACAAAACTAAAGTCCAAGTGGATCAAAGACCTCAATATAAAACCAGACACACTAAACTTGCTAGAAGAAAAAGTGGGGAAGAGCCTTGACCTCATTGGCACAGGAGACAACTTCCTGAACAGAACACCACGGCATAAGCTCTAAGAGCAACAATCAATAAATGGGACCTCATGAAACTGAAAAGCTTTTGTAAAGCAAAGGACACTGTCATCAGAACAAGATGACTACCTACAAATCAGGAAAGGATCTTCCCAAACCCTATATCTGACAGAGGGCTAATATCCAGTATATATAAAGAACTAAAGAAGTTAAAAAGTAACAAATTTAGTAATCCAGTTAAAAAATGGGAAATAGAACTAAACAGAGAATTCTCGATAGAGGAATATCGAATGGCAGAGAAGTACTTAAAGAAATGCTCAATGTCATTAGTCATCAGGGAAAAACAAATCAAAACGACCCTGATATTTCACTTTACACCCATCAGAATGGCGAAGATCAAAAACTGAAGTGACAGCACGTGCTGGAGGGGTTGTGGAGAAAGGGGAACCCTCCTCCACTGCTAGTGGGAATATAAACTTGTACAACCACTCTGGAAAGCAATCTGGAACTTTTTTAGACAATTAGGAATAGCTCTCCCTCAAGTTCCAGCCATACCACTTCTAAGCATAATATCCAAAAGACTTTCAAGTACACAATAAGGACATTTGCTCAACGATGTTTGTAGAAGCTTTATTTGTAATAGCCAGAAGCTGAAAACAACCAAGATGCCTCTCAACTGAAGAATGTATACAGAAATTATGGTACAGCTACACAATGGAATACTACTCAGCAACAACAACAACAACAACAACAAAGCAAGGAAATCATGAAATTTGCAGGTAAATGGTGGGAACTGGAAAAGATCATCCTGAGTGAGCTATCCCAGAAGCAGAAAGACACACACGGTATATACGCACTCATATAGACATATAATATATTATATATAATATATAATATTAGACATATAATATATTATATATAATATTATATATATATTTAAGTGTACCAAAATCTGTACACTTAAAGAAACTAATCAAGAGGGTGTACTCTGGCTAAAATGCTCAATCCCCATCCAAAAAGGCAAAGAGGATGGACATCAGAAGAAGGAGAAAACAGGGAACAAGTTAGGAGCCTGCCACAGAGGGCCTCTGATAGGCTCTGCCCTGCAGACTATCAAAGCAGATGCTGAGACTTATGGCCAACCTTTGAGCAGAGTGTAGGGAATCTTATGAAAGAAGTGGGAGTTAGTAAGACCTAGAGGGGACAGGAGCTCCACAAGGAGAGCAAGAGATCCAAAAATCAGGGCTCATGGGTCTTTCCTGAGACTGATACTCCAACCAAGTAGCATGCATGGAGATAACCCAGAACCCCTGCACAGATGTAGCCCATGACAGTTCAGTCTCCCAGTGGGTTCCATAGTAATGGGAAGAGGTACTGCCTCTGACATAAACTGATTGGCCTGCTCTTTGATCACCTCCCCGTGAGGAAAGAGCAGCCTTACCAGGCCACAAAGGAAGACAATACAGCCCTTCCTGATGAGACCTAACTGACTAGGATCAGAAGGAAGAAAAAGAAGACCTTCCCTACCAGTGGACTTGGGGAGGAGTATGAGTGGAGAAGGAGAAAGAAGGGAGGAATTGGGAAGGGAGGAGGGAGGAAACTAAGGGGGGATACAAAGTAAATAAAGTGTAATTAATTAAAAAAATGTGGTAGACTTTTTAGCTTTGTTTGTTTCCTTGTGGGGATCCTGTCCCCTCCATGTCCATCTATACCCCCCCTCTTCAATAAGACTTTCTGTGCTCTGCTCAAAGTTTGTCTGTGAGTCTCAGCATATGCTGCAGTCTGTTGTTGGACGGAGCCTTTCAGAAGACCTTCTATAGTAGGCTCCCACCCTGTTCCCTCTCTTCAATCCTGATGAGACTTAATAAGCTATGGGAAGATGGCAGTTAAGGAGAATTCCCCTTTCAGAGGACTAGGGTAAGAGAATGGGGGATAGAGGAAGGGGACAGTGGGACTGGGAGGAGTTGTGGGTGGTGGCTTCAATTTGGATATAATGAATAAATTGTAATAAATAAATACCTACTATATTTTATTTATCTTAATGGTTTGAAATGATTCAAGTGTTTTTATTCACTCTAATATGTGAGATTAAGTGGTGACTATAAGTACTGATATGAAGGAAGCTAAAGAATACTTGGAAACTATAGTTAAACTGATCATGTAAGAAATTGTTTGCCAAAGCATAACTTCAATACAAATGGAATCTCCCAGTCCTAGAAATGGATACCTGCAATGACTTTCTTCTATTAGGAAGCCAGATATATACCTGAATCTGATGTGTTTAAGGGCAGAATAAAAGTCTTGCTAGAAATCAGTGTTTTGGAATAAAAACTGAATGATCTGATTGTGTCAGCTTTATGATGTGACGCAGTGAAGAACCTTGGACTTTGAAGCACATAGATAAAGACAAACTGCTAACTCACTGTAGGAACACTAAGAAATTCTGGCATAAGCCAATATGGCTAGAACAGTCAGAGGGAAAAGTACTCTTTGAAGAATAACTTGCTTTCAAAATTTTGATTATGGTTCATAGTGGTCCAACTCATTCTCTCTTACTGAAACCTTTGCCCAATATCAAAGTGATATTTTGTCCTGCCAAACATTACTTTGGTCCTATCAATATATCAAGTAGTCACAGAGGCTTCTAAGAGCTGCAAAGGAGAGAAGGTATTTATTTATTCTAAAATAGTGATGCAACTGAGGAAAACACTGAGAAAGTATGGATGCAACTTTGAAAGGATTAAAATATTTCTGGACTGCACAGTGAACATTTCTTGGCATTAAGTCACTAAGACGTATATAAATGCCATCTGAACCATGATAGAGGGTTTACTCATGAATTCAGAGTGTGTTTTTCTTTTATTTAAAACGTATTTTCTTTCTAATATAATATATCCGAATTACAATTTATCCTCTGACTGCTTCCAGTTCCTCCTCCCCCCTTCTCCCTTCCAGATCATGTATATACAGAAACCCTGGTGTAGATCTGTGCTGGTCCTATGAATACGGTTTTAACCTCATATGAGTCTTGCTGAGTTCATCAGAAGACCTTGCTCTCCTGATATCCTCCATCTTCCTTGGATCTTACATTGCTTCTGTCTCCTTATCTGTGGGGATTCCTTCACTGTGAGGGCAAGCTGTTTGATGGAGACAACCAATTTATAGCTGTGTGTTCCAAGGTCTCTCTTTCTGTGTAATGTCTGGCTGTGGGTGTAAGAATCTTTTCCCATCTGTCATAGAAGGAAACTTCCCTGATGATGACTGGAGAATGTATTATTGTATGAGCATAGCAGAATATCATTAGGAATCATTTTAATGATACTTTATAAAAACAGTAATGGTTGGTTTTACTCTAGGTCTCAAGGGTATCCAGTCTCTGGTTCTTGGTCATACTATCAGTGTCAGGTAGGGGTTTCATCTTGTTTAGTGGAACTAAAGTCAAATTAGTCATTGGCTGACTACTCACCACTGCCCTAGCATATCTTGCAAACAGAACAGATTGGTTTACAGGTCAAAGGTTTTGTGGCTGGCTTGGTACTTACATTTCTCCTTTGGTAACCAGCAAATTAACTTCTCTTCAACATAGACACTAGGATATAGGGGTGAAGGTTCCATATATACACCAGCTTTACTTCTTCATATTCAGTCAGTTGTATGGGTATTGTCCTAAGCAATGATGCCATTCCATCAGTTTGCAGAAAGCAACTCATTCATTGTCTTACCAAGAGCCTGGATTGCTTGAGGATTTCCTTGGAACATCCTTGGGCAACAGATCCATGGAGTCCAACACAGTCATGGTATTGAAGGCCTGATTTGGTGAGAAGAAATAGCCATTTGGAACTTCATGTCCTTCAAAATTAGGACAGTTCTTAAGGATCACTGTCATATATTTTATGAAGTTCTCAATGGACTAAGTTTTCATATCATCCCTCAAATACACCTCCATTCCAACTATCTCTCTGTGAGCTCCCTCTGTCAATAGTATATTTGATCACCATGCGATGTGATCTGCTCATTTACTGTTCTCTCACCCCTGAACCACCTGCAAAATTTACTCAGTTTTCCTATCACAGCTTCATCCATATGGGTGAATACAGACCTACCTCATTCAGGATATGATTTTTCTAATCAAATCTATTTGCCTAAAAAAATTATGATGTTATTGTTTTTAACCATTGTGTAAATATACCACATTTCTTTATCCATTCTGCTGTTGAGGGATATCAGGTTGTTTCTGGTATCTGGAAGTTATGAATAGAGCAATGATGAACACCACTGAACAAGTGTCCTTATGGTATAGTAAAGTTTCATATGCTCAAGAGTGATATCATTAGATCTTGAGGTAGATTGATTTTGAACATTTTGAGGAACCATTATATTGATTTTCAGAGTGGCTATACAAATTTAAATTCCAACCAGTAAAGAAGGACTGTCATTCTTATTTCACATCCTCTCCAGCATGAGCTGTCACTTTTGTTATTGATCTTGTCGGTTCTGACAAGTGTAAGTTGGAACCTCAAAGTTGTTTTGATTTGCATTTCCCAGGAGGCTAAGGGTGTTGAAACATTTTTTTCACTGTTTCTCAGCCATTTGCAATGCTTTTATTGATAATCTGTTTAGATCAGCACCCCATTTTTAATTAGATTGCTTGGGATTTTTGCTATCTAATTTCTTGAGTTCGTTTTATATTTTGGATATTAGTTTTTTTATCTGATGTAGAGTTGGTAAAAAAATCTTTTTTCCATTCTGCATGCTGACAGAGACTGGTTCAATATATGAAAATCTCTGGCATGAAGTCTACTTGAAAATTGTGGATGATCTCTTTGTGTGTTCTTGGATTCAGTTTACAATTAATTTATTGATTTGTTGCAGCTATGTTCATTAGGGAAATTGGTTTGTAATTCACTTTCTTTCTTGGATCTCTGTATGTTTTTTGAATTAGAGTAATTTGCTATCATAAAATGAAGTCAGAATTGATCCTTTTGTTTCTGTTCTGTGGGATCATTTTAGGAGTATCAATCTCAGAAAAGACCCCTGTGTCCAGATTTTTTGGTTCTGTTGCTCTCCTTGTGGAGCTTCTTTCCTATCCAGGTCTTACTATTCTCCACTTCTTTCATAAGATTTTCTGCACTCTGCCCAAAGGTTGGCTGTAAGTCTCAGCATTTGCTTTGATACCCTGCAAGGTAGAGACTTTCAAAGGCCCTCTGTGGCAGGCTCCTGTCCTGTTCCCCGGCTTCTCTCTCTTCTGATGTCCATTTCCTTTGCCTTTCTGAATGGAGATTGAGCATCTTAGCCAGAGTTCTCCTTCTTGATTAGTTTCCTTATGTGTACAGATTTTAGTATGTTCATCCTATATTGTATATCTAATATCCACTTATGAGTGAGTATATACTCTGTGTGTCTTTCTGCATCTGGGATACTTCACTCAGGATGATCTTTTTCAGATCCCACCATTTACCTGCAAATTTCATGATTTCCTTGTTTGTTTGTTTGTTTGTTTGTTTGTTTGTTTTCTGAGTAATATTCCATTGTGTAGATGTACCACAATTTCGGTATCCATTCCTCAGATGAGGGTCATATGGCTTGTTTCCAGCTTCTGGCTATTACAAATAAAGCTGCTACAAACATGGTTGAGCAAATGTTCTTAAAGCCAGCCTACACTGCAGGACATTATGTCTCCAACCATTGATGATGATGCTGATGTTGGTTGTGGTCGTCTCAATGGTGGTAATGAAGAGAAGGAGGATAAGGACAGTAATAGAATGCTATCTTTCTCCTGACAATGGAGAAAGGCCAAGTCTTCCTGTGCTCTCTAGTCAGTAATATAAGATACAAATTGGAGCATTTTGGAAAGGAACATTTTGTGGCTCATTTTTCTCTTGCTGGAAAGTATTCATCATGCTTGATAGCCAGACTGAATTCCCACAGTCACACTTAAGTGCCTTGATTCTGTCTGTTTTTTTTTTTTTAAATGCTTGCAAATCATAAAAATGCTTTTGGGCTGGATCTTGAGGAAGTACTATTCTTAATTGTCTGAGAATGCACCAGATTGATTTCCAGAGTGGTTGTACAAATTTACATTCCCACCAGCAGTGGAGGAGGGTTCCCCTTTCGCCACATCCTCTCCAGCATGTGTTGTCTCTTTATTTTTTTATCTTAGCCATTCTGATGGGTGTAAGGTGAAATCTCAGAGTCATTTTGGTTTGCATTTCCCTGATGACTAGGAACATTGAGCATTTCTTCAAATGTTTTTCGGCCATTCAATATTTCTCTATCGAGAATTCTCTGTTTAGCTCTCTACCCCATTTTTTTAATTGGATTATTTGATTTGTTGTTGTTTAACTTCTTGAGTTCTTTATATATTCTGCATATTAGCCCTCATTCAGATAAAGGGTTGGTGAAAATCCTTTCCCAGTCTGTAGGCTGTCATTTTGTTCTGATGAGAGTGTCCTTTGCTTTACAGAAGCTTTTCAGTTTCATAAGGTCCCATTTATTGATTGTTGCTCTTAGAGCCTGTGCCATTGGTGTTCTGTTCTAGAAGTTGTTTTCTGTGCCAATGAGGTCAAGGCTCTTCCGCACTTTTTCTTCTAGCAAGTTTAGTGTGTCTGTTTTTATATCGAGGTCTTTGATCCACTTGGACTTTTTTTGTGCAGGGTGATAAGTATGGGGAGGTCCCATTTATTAGTTATTGATCTTAGAACATGAACTGTTGGTGTTCTGTGCAGGAAGTTGTCTATGTGCCAATGCGCTGATGGCCATTTTTACAATGTTGATTCTATTCATTAACACAATAGCATAGGTGGTCTTTCCATCTTCTGAAATCTTCTTCAATTTCTTTCTTCAGAGCTTGAAATTCTTGTCATACAGGGGTTTCACATGCTTGGTGAGAGTTAAACCAAGGTACTTTATGCTTTTTGTCATTATTGTGAAGAGTGTTGTTTCCTTAATTTCTATTTCAGTCTGTTTTCTATTTGTATACAGGATTAATACTATTTTTTTTTTTTAGTTAATTTTAAATCCAACCAATTTCCTGAATGCGTTTATCACCTGAAGGAGTTCTCTGGTAGATTTTTTGGGGTCACTTATATATATACTATATCATCCATATACTTTGACTTCTTCCTTTACATTTTATATCCCTCTATCTCATTTAGGTGTCTTTTTGCTCCAGCTAGGACTTCAAATACTGTTTTGAAGAGGTATAGAGAGAATGAGTAGCCTTGTCTTGTCCTTGATTTTAGTAGAAATGCTTTGATTTTCTCTTCATTTATTTTGATGTTGGCTATAGGCTTGCTGTATATTGCCTTTATTATATTTTGGTATGTGACTGTATCCCTTAACTCTCCACAAATTTTAACATGAATGGGTACTGGATTTTGTCAGGGTATTTTTGGCACCTATGAATATGATAATGTAGTTTTTTTTTCTTTCAGTTTGTTTCTCTGGTGGATTACATTGATGTATTTCCACATATTGAACCACCCCTGTATGACTTGTTGAAGTCTACTTGGTTATGGTGGATGATAATTTTGATGTGTTCTTGGAATATCTTCTAGCATTTTGTTGAGTAATTTTGCATCAATGTTCATAAGGGAAATAGGTGTGAAAGTCTTTTTCTTTGTTGGATTTTTGTGTGGTTTTAAGTATCAAGGTGACTGTGTTCTCAAAGAATGAGTTTGATAATATTCCTGTTTCTATTTTGAAGACTTTTCATGACTGCTTCTATTTTTTTTTGTGGATCCAGTACTATTTAATTTGTTAACTTTATCTTGATTCACATTTGATAAGTGGAATATATCAAGAAAATTGTCCATTTCATTTTGATTTTCACATTTTGTGTTATATAGGGTTTTGAAGTAAGACCTAACAATTCTTTGGATTTCCTCAATGTCTATTATTATACCCCCCACCCCGTTTTGTTTCTGAATTTTTTAATTTGGATACTCTCACTTTGCCTTTTGGTTAGTATGGCTAAGGGTTTGTCTACCTTATTGATTTTTTCAAAGAACTAGCCATTAGTTTTGTTCATTCATTATTTTGTTTTCTTTGTTTTTAATTTATTGATTTCAGGCATGAATTTGATTATTCACAGGTGCTTACTACTCTTGGGCTTGTCTGCTTCTTTTTCCCTAAGGTTTTCAGGAATACTATTAAGTTGCTTGTAGGAGATATCTCCATTTCTTTCTTTCTTTCTTTTTTTTTTTTTTTTTTTTTTTTTTATGAAGGCACTTAGTGCTAAGATTTTTTCTTATCTCTTATAAGTTTGGGTATGTTGTTCCTTTATTTTCATTGAGTTCTAGGAAGTCTTTAATTACTTTCTTTATTTCTTTCCTTACCTTGTTGTTGAGTAGAGAATTATTAGGTTTACAAGGGTATGTAGTCCTTTCTGATATCTCTGTTATTGCGGAGATCTAGCTTTGGTTAAGATGATCTGAAAATATGCAAGGTATTATTTCAGTCTTCTTGCATCTGTGGATGCTTGTTTTGTGACTGGCAATATGGACAATTTCAGAGATGGTTGTCTGAGGTGCTGGGAAAAGGTAAATTCTTTTGTGTTTGGGTGAAAATTTCTGTAGATTACATCATCCTGAGTGAGGAAACACAGACCCAGAAAGACACACATAGTATATACACAGTTATAAGTGGATTTTTCTGATAAAGCACAGTATAGACATACTATAATGCACAAACCCAAAGAAGATAAGCCTGATGTATATCTTAGGCTTCATGTCGGCCCACTAATAATAAGTGGAGAGGGATATATCTCTGAAAAGAACTATCTTGACTGCTTTATTGATCATTTGCCCTGATGGGACTTCCCTATCAGGCCACATAGGAGGAGGATGAATTCAGTCCTCATGTATATAGATGAGCTGGGGTGTTTGGGTAGGGAGGCTCCCCTACTCTGAAAAAAGGGAAGAGAGGATATGGGTGCCAGGGTGTGCTGGGATGAAAGTAGGGAGGAGCCTATGACCAGGATATAAATTGAATTAAATTTTTAAAATAAAAATGAAAAATAAAACAGTTCATTTTTCTTGGACACAACAAGGGACAGCAGAACATTGGAGCATATGTAGATATCTGTTAGAGCCATTTGATTCATGATATTTATTAATGCCATTATTTCAGTTTAGTTTCTGTTTCATTGGCCAGTCCTTTGGTGACAATGGGGTATTGAAGTTTCCTACTATTAATGTGTGAGGATCAATGTGTGGTTTAAGTTTTCTTAATGCTTCTTTTAAAAATTAAGATGTCCTTTTATTTGGGACATAGATTTTCACAATTGAGATGTGGAATTTTCCTTTGATGAGTAAAAATTGTCCATCCTCATCACTATTGCTTAATTTCGGTTGAGAGTATATTTTACCAGATATTAGAATGACTACTCTAGCTTACTTCTTTGCTGTGTTTGCTTGGAAAAACATTTTTCTAGCCTATATTCTCAGGTGAAGCCTATCTTCGTGGCTGAGGTGTATTTCTTGTATGTAGCAGAATGATGGGTATTATTTACACATTCATTCTGTTAGTCTATGTCTTTTTATTAAAGAGTTGAGTTTATTGATGATGAGAGACATTAATAACTAGTGACTACTAGTTCTTTTTATTTTGATGTTGGTTGTTGTAGTGTGTTTGTGTGCTTGTCTACTTTAGGTTATTTATATACTGTGCTTTTGGTGGACCTCCTTGGGTGGGAGTTTTCCTCTAGTATCTTCTGAAGGGCTGTTTGTGGATGTTTATTGTTTCATTCATTCATTCATTCTTTCTTTTTTTTTTGTAGACTATCTTGTTTTCTCCATCTATGGTGATTGACAGTTTTGCTGGGCATAGTAGTCTGGCCTGGCATCTATGGTCTCTTATGATTTGCAAGATGTCTGCCCAGGCCCTTCTGGCTTTTATGGTGTCTGCTGGGAAGTCATGTGTGATTCTACTATATTTGCCATTATATGTTACCTGGTCTTTTTCCCATGTATCTTTTAATATTTTTTCTTTTTTCTGTACATGTATTTTGTGTTTTTATTATTATGTAGTAGAAGGATTTTCTATTCTGGTGTAATCTATTTGGTGTTCTATAGGCCTCTTGTATGCTTATATGCATCTTTTTCTTAAGATTGGGGAACTTTTCTTCAATCATTTTGTTGAAAATATATTCTGGGCCTTGGATCCAGGAATTGTCTTTTTCTTATATTCCTGTTTTTTCTTAGGTTTCATTTTTTCATGGTATCCTTGATTTCTTGGATATATGCCAGGAGTTTTTTGGATTTAACATTTTCTTTGATGGATGCATTGATTTCTTGCATTATGTCTTCTATACCTGAAATTAATTTTCTATCTGATGTATTCTGTTGGTGATGCCTACCTCTATAGTTCCTATTTTCATCCCTAAGTTTTCTTTCACCATGATTTCTTCAGTTTGTGCTTTCTTTATTATTTATTCTTTCATCTTCAGAGCTTGAACCATTGTATTGATTTTGTCACCTGTTTGCATCACAGTGACAGATTTTGTTTTTGCATCTGTTCTTTTACTCTGTGTCAATTTATTGGGTAACTGAGATAATTTATTTTAACAGATATCAATAATCAGTGATTCTTAATTTGTCTTCTTGCTGTTTTGTGAGGTATAAGTGTGAATGTGTATGTGTGAGTGTGTGCTTCCTTTTGACTTTTGTGGTGTGAGACTATTTATTACCTTTTATTTCATAGTTGTAGTAAACTTCTGTAGGTTGAACTTTTTCTTTCTAGTATGTAATGAGCCTGAAAGACAGCAGAGCTGTCAGGAGCAAAGTTAAGAGACTTTTTGGGGGACAGTGACTGGGCAACGCCCCTAAGACACTGAGAGCTTGTAAGACAACAGAGCTGTCAAGGATAGATAAGAAGATATTCATAGTAATAGTAACTAAGAATGCTCTTAAAGCAGCTGACATGTGTGTGTGCATGTGAAAGAATGATAAGTTAAAGCTATGCCCTGAAAAATGTATAAAACTGGAGCCAGAGCCCAGTCAGATGCAGCAGGCCAGATTCTTTGGTGAGTATGCTGAGAGACTGCCACTAACCAGCCAATTCCCAAACGGCTGTTTGAAAAGCCCAGACCACCTAAACAAACCGGTTCTGAAAGGACCACCTTATCAGACCAGCCATGGAAGGTGGCTCCCGAGAAAGCGCAGCTTCCTTTGCATCTGAGGCCTGACTCGAGCAGAGAAGCTCTGAGGCCTATCAAATCACGTCTGAGGTCCAGGTGGACCTGCGAAATTCTAGGACATAGAAGATACCCGAAGCCAGAGGCAGAAGTGTCCGAGCCCGTACCTGTGGCCAGGTTGTATTCCCCATAAGATGTAAAATGTGCTATGCCATTCTTAGATAACTATGTGATTTGTGTGATTAAGGCAGCATTCAAAAATCATTCTGGCATTGGCTCTTATCAATACCTTGCTGCTCTCTGTGGCGTCTCCGTTAAAGTCCTCTGGCATAATTAAGCTCTCCTGACAAGTACCTTTTATATGGCTGGATTTGTAGACAGAGGGTGTTTAATTTTGGCTTTGTCTTGGAACATATCATTTTCTGTATCTATAGTGACTGAAAGTTTTTAAATTTAATTATCAATTTATTTTTATTTTATACACATTGGTGTTTTGCTCTCATGCATATCTGTGTGAAGGTGCAGAACTCCTGGAGCTGCAATTACAGTGGTGTGCTGTCACTTGGGTGCTGGGAATTAAACCCGTGTCTATCTGAAGGAACTCTCCAGCTCCCTGACTGAAAGTTTTGTTGTGAATAGTAATCTGGGTTGAGATCTGTGATTTCATGTCTGTATAGGCCCTTCTGGCTTTTAGATTCTCCATTGAGAAGTCATATGTCTAACAGGTCTGCCTTTATATGTTACTTTGTCATTTTTTCCTTCTGTTTTTAATATACTTTATTCTTAAAATTTAGTGTTTTGACTATTATAGGTCAGGTGTCTTCCTTTTCTGGAGCAACCTATTTTGTTCTATATATGGTTCTTGTACTTTTATAAATATCACCTTATTTAGGTTAGAATTTTCTTCTATAATTTTATTGAAAGTATTTTGTGAGCTTTTGAGCTGGGATTTGTCTCTTTCCTCCTTTTCTATCATTAGTAGATTTGTTCTTTTCATTGTGTCCCAAATTTCCTGGATGCCTTATTTCAGGATTTTTTTTTTTTTTAGATTTAACATGTTATTTGATGGATTATCCCCTTTTTATCTTATTGTCAATTCCCCAGTTTCTCTCTTCTATTCTGTTTGTAAAGTTTGGCTCTATAGTGCATGTTTGAATTGTTAAATTTTTTTTTGTATTTTATTTTTTTCTTATCAGTTACATTTTATTAACTATGTACCCCAGCCGTGTCCCCATCCCTCATTCCCTCCCTCCCTCCCTCCTCTCCACTGTGCCCCTTGCCAAGTCCACTGATAGGGGGGACCTCCTCCCCATTCATCTGATCCTGTTTTATCAGGTATCTTCAGGACTGGCTGCAAAGCTCTCCTCTGTGGCCTAACAGGACTGCTCCTCCCTTGGGGGGTGGGGAGGCCAAAGAGCCAATCATTGAGTTCCTGTTAGAAATAGTCCTTGTTCCCCTCACTATGGGAAACCAATTGGTTACTGAGCTACCACAGGCTACATCTGAGCAGAGGTTCTAGGTTACATTCATACATGGTCCTTGGTTGCATGTCAGTCTCAGAAAAGACCCTGTGCCCAGATATGTTTGGTCCTTGTGGAGCTCCTATCCTTTCCTCATCAGACTAACTCCCTTTCTTTCTTATGATTCCCTGTACTCTGCCAAAGGTTTGGTCATGAGTCTTTGCTTTGAAAACACTGCTAGTTAGAGTCTTTCCAATGTGCTCAGTAGACTCCTGTCATACGTTCAATGCACATCCCATCTGTCATTCTAAACGAGGATTGATCATCTTACCCCATGTCCACTCTCTTGATTATCTTTTTTAGGTGTACAGATTTCATTATGTTTATTATATCTTATAGGTCTATATAAGTGAGTATATACCGTGTTTGTCTTTCTCCTTTTCGGATATTTCACTCAGGATGATCTTTTCTAGATCCCACCATTTGCCTGCAAATTTCATGATTTCCTCCTTTTTGATTGCTGAGTAGTATTCCATTGTGTAAAAATACCACAATTTCTGTATCCATTCCTCCGTTGATGGACATCTGGGTTGTTTCCAGGTTCTGGCTATTACAAATAAAGCTGCTATAAACATGGTTGAGCAAATATCGCTTTTGTGTACTTGAGCAAACTTTGGGTATATACCTAGCAGTGGTATAGCTGGGTCTTGAGGAAGCACTATTCCTAATTGTCTTAGAAAGCGCCAGATAGATTTCCAGAGTGGTTGTACCAGTTTACATTCCCACCAGCAGTGGAGGAGGGTTCCCCTTTCTCCACAACCTCTCCAGCATGTGTTGTAATGGAAAAAAGACAGCATCTTCAACAAATGGTGCTGGTCCAACTGGATGTCCACATGCAGAAAAATGAAAATAGATCTATATTTATCACCCAAAACTAAAGTCCAAGTGGATCAAAGACCTCAACATAAAACCAGATACTCTAAATCTGTTAGAAGAAAAAGTGGGGAACAGCCTAGAACTCATTGGCACAGGAGACAACTTCCTGAACAGAACACCAACAGCACAGGCTCTAAGAGCAACAATCAATAAATGGGACCTCATGAAACTGAACAGCTTCTGTAAAGCAAAGGACACTGTCATCAAAACAAAACGACTGCCTACAGATTGGGAAAGAATCTTCACTAACCCTTTATCTGACAGAGGACTAATATCGAGCTGAAAAACAGCAAACCAAGTAATCCAATTAAAAAATGGGGAACAGAGCTAAACAGAGAATTCTCGACAGAGGAATAAAGAATGGCAGAGAAACACTTAAAGAAATGCTCATCCTCATTAGCCATCAGGGAAATGCAAATCAAAACGACCCTGAGATATCACCTTACACCCATCAGAATGGCCAAAATGAATTGTTAAATTTTTATTTCCAGAATATTTTCATTTGGGGTTTTCTCTGTTATTATTGTATTGCAGGTGTGACTTTATGTTTTCACTACTAAAATTTTAGTTTCAGAATTTTCTCATTTTGGATTTAAATGATTCTATTTCACTTTCAAGTCTTCAATAGTTGTATTCCTTCACTTCCACTCTTTCTTTTTGTTCTCCTGGGTTTTTGAGGGATTTATTCATTTCTTGGCAATAATTTTGTTGCTTGTTTTCTCAAATTTCTTTAATGAATTTCTTTACTTCATTGCATTGTTTGTTTGTGGTTTTCTTTAAGGGATTTAATCATTTCCTGTCTAAGGACTTTTGTCATTAAGAGACCAAAGACTTAAACATCAGTGGGTATTGTTTTAAAGTTTAAAGCAGAAGCCTGAACAAAGGCTAGTTAGATGGAGACACATCCAGTCACCTTCAGGGAAGAACTAGCCTTAATGCCCTGAGGGGAAGAACTAGCCTTACTGCATTCTTTCCTGCCAACTAATTATATAGATGCTAGGAAACCGGCCCACATGGCGAGGCCAGAACTGTTCATAGTCTTGGTACCTAAAGTAGACAAATCATTTCAAGTCATTTTCCCTTACCCAATCATGTAATGCCAAAGCACATAAATCCCTGCTTGCTTTTTTTGCCCCATAAAAACCTTGCTTCCCTAGACCTTAGAGCCACATTCCTCTCCTGTTTTCACAGGGGTGTTGCATCACGTGTTTGAAAGCATATACAATTAAAAAAAATCCTAATATGTTTTGCAACTCAATTGACTCCTAGTGGTGGTCTTTTGGGGTCTCGAGATTTGGGCATAACATCTTCTTCATACCTGAAGTGTTCTGGTCCTTTTGTTTTTTCTTCAGCTGTGTCGGAATATTCAGAGCTTGTTATAGTTTGCTGGGCTTTAGTGGAGCACTATTGTCCTGGCTAGGAATATATATATATGTATGTATAAAACATTCTAATCACAGCTTTCCTTCTCTCCACTCCTCCATCTTACCTCACCTCCCTACTTTCTTCCCATTTTCCATTTCTCCTAGGAAGAGGTTTAGGGGGAAAAAAGGAGGCTTCCCATGGAGGCCCCCTCTTGGCATATCAAGTTATAATAGGATTAAGTGCATCTTCTTCTCTTGTGACTAGGCAAGGCAGCCCAGGTTGGGGAAGGGAATCCATAGGCAGGCAATAGAGTCGGATATAGTTTCTAATGTTAGGAATCTCACATGGAGATTGACTTTCACAGTTATTACATATGTGCAAGAACCTAGGTCTGTCCTTCTTTTCATGCTCTCTATTAGATGGCTCAGTGTCTGTGGGTCCCTTTGTGCCTGGCTGCTTTTTACTGTGTTTTTATGCTGATGACTAGGCTTCTAAGATTGCAATAATTATAAGTCTAGATACTAATTTCTGTATTTGCCTTTTGTTGGGTGGGTGTATTGTTCCTTGTTTTTTATTTCCTCTCTGGATTTTCAGAGCATAAAATGCCTGTATATTGCCTGGTAAGAAATTCCCTTTTTACCTGTTAACTGGGGGCACTATGATTTCCTGTTTTTTGACAAAGAAGTCAACATCATTCAATGGAAAAAAGATAGCATCTTCAACATATGGTGATAGACTAACTAGATGTCTTCATGTAGCAAAATGCAAGCAGATCCATATTTATCACCTTGCACAAAACTAAAGTCCAAGTGGGTCAAAGACCTCAATAAAAAAACAGACACACTAATCCTGTTAGAAGAAAAAGTGGGGAAGTGCCTTGACCTCATTGACACAGGAGACAACTTCTTGAACAGAACACCAACAACACAGGCTCTAAGATCAACAGTCAATAATGGGACCTCATGAAACTGAAAAGCATCTGTAAAGCAAAGGACACTGTCATCAAAACAAAACAACTACCTACTGATTGGGAAAGGATCTTCACCAACCTTATATCTGAGAGAGGGCTAATATTAAGAATATATAAAGAACTCAAGAAGTTAAACAGCAACAAATAAAGTAATCCAATTAATCCAAGTAATCCAAAAAACAGGGCACAGAGTTAAATAAAGAATCCTCAATAAAGGAATATCAAATGGCAGAGAAACACTTAAAGAAATGCCCAATGTCCTTAGTGATCAGGGAAAAAATGCAAATCAAAACGACCCTGAGATTTCACCTTACACCCATCAGAATGGCTAAGATAAAAAACTCAAGTGACAAAACATGCTGGAGAGGATGTGGAGAAAGGGGAAGCCTCCTCCATTTCTGGTGGGAATGTAAATCTGTACAACCACTTTGGAAATCAATCTGACTCTTTCTCAGAAAATTAAGAATAGTGTTACCTCCAGATCCAGCTATATCACTCCAAGGCATATATCTAAAATCTGCTCAAATACCAACAAGGACATTTGTTCAACCATGTTTGTAGCAGCATCATTTGTAATAGCCAGAACCTGGAAACAACCCAGATGCCCCTCAGGTGAGGAATAGATACAGAAATTGTGGCACATTTACACAGTGGAATATGAATCAGCCATTAAAAACAAGGTAATAATGAAATTTGCAGAGAAATCATATGAACTAAAGATCATCCTGTGTGAGCTATCCCAGAAGTAGAAAGACACACAGGTTACATACTCACTCATGCGTGGATATTAGACATATAATTTATGACAAACATACTAAAATCTGTACACCTAAAGAAGCTAATCAAGAAGAAGGACTCTGGCTAAGATTCTCAATCCCCACTCAGAAAGGCAAGAAGGATGGACATCAGAAGAGGGAGAAAACAGGAAACAAGACAGTAGCTTATCACAGAGGGCCTTTGAAAGACTCTACCCTGCAGGGTATAAAAGCAGATGCTGAGACTCTTAGCCAAACTTTGGGCAGAGTTCAGGGAATCTTTTAAAAGAAGGTAGAGTTAGAAATACCTGGAGGGGATAGGATCTCCACAAGGAGAGCAACAGAACCAAAATGTCTGGACAAAGGGGTGTTTTCTGATACTGATACTCCAACCAAGGACCATTCATGGTGATAACCTAGAACCCCTAAACAGATGTAGCTCATGGCAAATCACAGTCCAAGTAGGTTCCCTAGTAATGAGAACAGGGACTGTGTCTAACCTAAACTGATTGGGCTGCTCTTTGGTCGCCTCCTCCTTCGGGTGGTGCAGCCTTACCAGGCAAGACAGTACAGCCACTCCTGATGAGACTTGATATACTAGGATAGATGGAAGGGGAGAAGGATGTCCCTTGTCATTCAAAGGGGTGAGTGGTATGGGGGAAGTAGGGGGGAGGGTTAGATTAGGAGGGGAAGTGGGACAGAGCTACAGGTGGGATACAGATTACATAAACTGTAATTAATAAAAATAAAATATAAAAAATCTTAAAAATGAAGATCCTTGGCTTTTTTCCTTGCATAGTTACAGAAGGTACAATGCAGGCTATTAAGGGAGAAAAGTCATTAGTGGTCTCTACCTAGCTAAGGACTCTGTATGCTATAATATTGCTCTTTTAGACAAGATATGTCCCCTGAGAAATAGTGGCATAACTATTTAGGAAGTGCAAGAAACTACTATGAAGTGCTATGAAACTACTAAAAATGCTATGGCTGGGGAGGTCATAAACCCTAAGGGGAATCTACTACTAATGCCTTGCTATATTGGTATTTAAGTTTTTTCATTGACTTTCATTGTAATCTAAGTGGGTAATGTTTACAATCTACAGTAATACACAGTCATTTGTAGGCACTTACATTCATTCCACACTCACTGACATCTGGGCTAATTTCTAGTCCTGAAAGCTCCATTTATGTGAAGTCTCTTACAGAGGTATGCTATCTTGGTCTTTCAGAACATGTATTTGTTGCAGTATGTTTTACCATGTTGTCAGCCCCAAGACTGTGTACTGGAAAACCTGTTTCTAGTTGTGGTATGTATCAAACCTAGCACATACCTTAGATCCAAGAACTTTCTGTTTATTATAAACAGATAATTGTGAGGTGGCTCAGCCCCAACACATACCTTATCAATAACTTTATGTAAACAGGACTAAATAAAGTTAACCCTAGGTCAGAAGGTGGAGCAGGCAACTAGTTGACAGAAAGTGAACAGAGGAAAATAACAGTGAGAGTAAGAGGAAGTCTGGAGGACTGATACAGAGGCACACAGGAAGTAGAAAGGAGGGATATTCAGTTTGAAAAATTTTTAAGACAGTGTGAAGAAGGAAAGGGGAATTTTTACTTCTCAGATGTCAGCTGAGTAGAAAGGCTATCTGGGTGTTTTCTATCCCTCACTGAGCTAATAGGCCTTCTCCCAGCATCTGGTTCTTAAGTCTCTATTGATAAAATAAGACATAGGAGATTTTGGAGTTTGTTTTTTTTAAATAGTCATTCACTTTACATCTCAGTTGTAGCCACCTCCTCCTTTCTTCATGGCCCTTCCCCTCTGTCCTTTCCTTATACTCACCCCCCTTCCCCACCCTTCAGAAAAGGGTAATCCCCCTCAAACTCACCCTAGCACATCCAGTCATATCATATCTGTGTACTTCCTCTTTCACAGTGTCATGGCAAGGTAACCCAGCCAGGAGGAAGTGATCAAAAAGCATGCAACAAAGACCATGACAGAGACAGCCCCATTCCTTTTCTGGGGGATCCACATGGAGGTTAAACTGCCTATTAGGTATATATGTGTAAAGAGTAGGTATAGTCCATGCATGGTCCTTTGTTGATACTTGTTTCCACATCCTTTTCTCTTTACCTGCACTCTTCTACATGTCTCCCTAAGCTCTGCCTAGTGTTTGGCTGTGAATCTCCATTTCTATTTCAATCTGTTGCTGGGTGGAGCCTCTCAGAGGACAGCCAGGCTAGGCTCCTGGCCACAAACACAGTAAAGCATCATCAGTAGTGTCAGGGGTTGACACTCTCCCATGGAGTAAGTCTCAGGTTTGGCCAGGCATTGATTGCACATTACCTCAAATTCTGTTCTGTCTTTATCCCCACATATTCTGTAGGCAAAGAAATTCTGGAAGTTTTTATGGGTGTGTTGGTGTTTTCCTCATTTCTTCAAAGGAGTCCTATCGGGTAGAAGGGTGGCTTCTCCAGGGTCCATGACTCCTGATATCCAGGGATCACCCCCATATAGTTCCATGAAACCATCAAGTTGCAGGTCTCCAGCTATTCCAAGAGATCCCTGCCCCTGCCCATGGTTTCTCCTCTCTCTGCATGGCCCCTGTCTTCTCCACTCATCTCTCCACACACCTAATCATACTACAATTCACAGACCCAAAGAAGCTAAGGAACAAGGAAAACCCAAGGTAGATGCTCCAATCTCACTGAAAAGGGGAAATGGAATAGAGAACAGAAGTGGTTCTAGAGACGAACAGGATAGAAGAGGGAACAGTCAAGTAAATGAGAATGGGATTATGTTTAAAAATATTTTGGCATGTTAATGCATGGCATGACCACCTCAACAGAGAACTCACTCCAGTTTCAGAGAAACTGAGAAGCCATCAGATTTTGTAAGGCACCTCAATTCTCAAGGAGAGAATTCAGGATGGGAAATACCATAATAGAAGACTTTAGGAGCTTGTATGGTGCTATTTTACAGGGCTTGAAAATGAAAGCATGAAAAGAAGGGCCAAATATTTAAACTGAAATTGGCTCAATCAAATTATGATTATTATCATTTGGGTATTTCATATTTTATCCTTAAGAACCATAACTGATTTTGTACCCACTCAAAAAAATCTTTAGAGATACAGAGAAAATAAAAATATTAAAAGAGGATTGATAAGAAACAAGCCTTTTAAATGTGTAAGTAGTCTTTCTAGACTTATAATTGCAAATAAGAAAAATACTCAAAAATAGAGGAATTTAGCAGAGAACCTATCTCAACACTGCATGACAAAACTGAAGGGGAGAGCAGTCCAAGGATGTCAGAAAATCAACTCTAGTTTATCCAGTTAGTATATAAGACCATGATAGTATATAAGTCAATATGGCATGCAGTGACTATATGTGAAGCAGATATTAAATTTATAGGCAACTCAGAACAGAATTATTCCCCAGGACTAGAAAGATTTGGAAACAACAATATTGGAAGCTGGTCCTCAATAACAATGGCAGACATGGTGGAAAGAGGAAGCTTGGGCGATAGAACAAAGACATAAGGCTTGAGGTATTGATATTTCACAAGATTAGTTGCTAAGTAACTTCAATATGCTGAGTTACAAAAGAAAATTGAACTTTAAAATCGGATCTTGAGGCTATGTCATTCAGCAGCTTTAAATGCTTAGGATAAGATTGAAGAATAGGGTAAAAGGTCTGAGCCATTTCCTAAAATTATACAAGGCCCAAAAGTAGCCTTCACTGATTTTTTGCAAAGATTGAATTCAGCTGTAAATAGAATAATATCAGATTCAGAAGTGAGGAAAATACTAATCAAATCTTTGGCTTTTGAAATTGCTAATTCAGAATGCAAAAAGATGATCAGACTTTTAAAGGCAAGATCAGCACTGATGGATGAAAAGATTAGAAATATGTCTGGTATTGGATCTCATGTTTATGATACTACACTGATAGGAAAAGTAATTTCTAAAAGTTTTAAGAAAACAAAAAATATCAGATGTCGTAAGCCAGGTCATTTGGAAAGGGACTGTAGGCAAGGCATTCCTAGAAAGAATGTTTTTTGTAGAAATAATCAAACAAGGCCTCAGCTTTCTGGAGTATGCGGAAGTGTGGCAATGTCCAACATTGGACTAATGAATGTAGATCAACAAAGGATAGGCAGGGTAACACTTTGCCATTGAGAAACAAATGATGGAGCCTCCCTAAGGCCCTGACATCAAATTTGATTCAATTGTTCTATGTAAGCATTGAAGGAATCCATCCACAGAGCAATTAAAATATTTAAGGTCTACTTATGAGTAAGTATATACCATGTATGTCTTTCTGCTTCTGGGTTACCTCACTCAGGATGATATTTTCTATTTCCAGCCATTTGCCTGAAATTTCATAATTTCCTTGTTTTTAATAGCTGAGTAGTATTCCATTGTATAAATGTACCACAAATTCTTTATCCATTCCTCAGTTGAGGGACATCTAGGTTGTTTTCAATTTCTGGCTATTACAAACAAAGCTGCTATGAAAATAGCTGAGCAAGTTTCTTCTTGGTCTAGTTCACAATCTTTTGGGTATATTCCCTGGAGTGGTATGGGTAGATCTTGAGGGTGAATTATTCCTAATTTTTTGAGAAAGTGCCAGATTGATTTCCAAAGTGGTTGTACCAGGTTACATTCACACCAGCAATGGAGGAGGGTTCCCCCTTCTCCACAACCTCTCCAGCATGTGTCATCCCTTGAGTTTTTGATCTTAGCTATTCTGATGGGTGGATATTAGCTATATAATATGGGATAAACATACTGAAGTCTATAGTCCTGAAGAGGCTAAACAACAAAGAGGATCCTAGGGAAAATACTTAATCCTCATTCAGAAGGGCAAACAGGATAGATATCAGAAGTTGGAGAAGTCAGGGAATAGAACATGAGAGCCTTCCACAGGGGGCCTCTGAAAGACTCTACCCAGTAGGCTACTAAAGCAGATGCTGAGACTCATGACCAAACTTTGGGCAGAGTGCTGGGAATCTTGGGAGGGGGTGGGGTAGAAAGTCCTAGAGAGAACAGAAGGTCTGCAATGAGACCAACAAAACCAAAATTTCTGGGCTCAGGGTATCCTGCAGAGACTGATAAATCAACCAAGGATCATTCATGTAGTGGACCTAGACCTGCTCTGTTGTAACCCATGGGCAGTTCAGTCTCCATGTGGGTTCCCTAGTAAGGAAAGTAGGGGTTGTCTCTGACATGGGCTCAGTGACTGGCTCTTAAATCACCTCTGCCTGGTGAGATGACCTAACTAAGCTACAGAGAAAGAGAATCCAGACAGTCCTGATGAGATCTGATAGGCTAGGGTCAGATAGTAGGAAAGGAGGACCTCCCATATGAGTGGACTAGGGGAGTGACGTAGAGGGGAAAGAGGGAGGGAATATGGGATTGGAAGGAGATGAAGGAGCGGGCTACAGCTGAAATACAAAGTGAATATATTTTAATAAATAATAATAATATTAAAGAAAGAAAATAAAGATAATACCAAAAAAAGGTTGAATGCATGTTGTTAAAAAACAAAATGGAACAAAACACTGCTTTACATGTAATGAAGGAAATAATAGCTTCAATAAATAAAAAGAAAAATCTGGAGAGATCACAAAACCAGTATTTTGGAATGATCAGAGACCAAAGCTAAGAATACAAATAAATGGCTTTGAAAGTTGAGGTTTATAATAGACATGGGAGCAGAAGTATCAATAATTTCACCAAAATCTTGGCATCCACATTGGTCTCTTCAGGAGGTAAATGTTCAATTTCTAAGGATTGGAACTTTATCTCACATAAAAGAAAGTGAAAGATAGGTCAAACGTATAAGGCCAGAAAAACAAATTGGAAAATTAAAGCTATATATAGCTAAAATAGCAATAAAATCATGAATGCTTCTTCAATAAATAAATAAAATAAATGTTATTATCAAGAACTGTCAAAGGCTGTCAAGGTTGTCCATAATCAAGACACAACATGTGTTGGTCTTTCAAAGGTATCAACAGTCCTATCTTTAAAATGTTTAATGAGGCATGAAAAAAACAATAAATAATAATATTTTTCAAATGATAATTTACTAAAGACACACTTAACTTACTGTATGAAATGAAAAAATGTGTTTTCTTTGGCCACACGTCTAAATTCCATATTAGAATGTTAGACTGTAGATTGCCGTATCACCCATGACATCTTTGATAATAGCTTTTGAAATTCTTAAATAAAGGGATATTATTGTTGTTTCATATTAAAAACATAGATAAGAGAGTTAAAATAGTTTAAGTAAATTCAAAGTGCTACTGCAGTTCAAACTTGTTTATTAAATCTCTAAGAGTTGGAGTGATTCAGAGCTAAGATAAAATATTTAGGCAGGATGGTGGTAGCCACACCTTTAATCCCTACAGAGATAGGCAGATGTCTATAAAGTAGGTGTCTTCTAAATTCTAGAATTACAGTGACCAGTGTGGTGGTAGTTCATATCTTTAATCTCAGCACTTGAGAGACACATAACTTAATCCTAACACTTGGGAAGGATTAAGTGATTAAGAATTACAAGGATTTAAATTAAAAAGTCAGAAGGCAGGCTAAATTTCAAACCAAATGTTCCTTGTGAATTAAAAATAATTACATAATACATGTAAACCTTGGATTTATATATAAAGAGAAAGGAAAATATAAGTATATTTATCCATACATACTAAGGTATATTTAGTTTGAAATTTTCAAAAGAATTTTTTAAATTTCAGTTGATAGATAGTATTTTTTTTCTGTTGCCAAAAACAAAACAAAACAAACAACAACAACAACAAAAACAATCCCTTGAAAAGATAGAATCTACCAAGAAAAGGAACTCCCCAGAGTTAGGATTGGGTCATGTTTTTGCTTTTATCTTCCTAGGAGAATAAAAACATCTAAACAAGGAATATGGGGACCACTGAACAAGTGAAACATTTGAAGAAAAAGGATGGATTATCAAGGGAAAAATGTTCCAAGAAAAATAGTCAACTGACCAAGTAGTATTGCTGCCCTCTACATACATAAGTGGTAAATAGTCTTTATGTGGTCACAATTCAATTAAAAATTAAAGCTGGTTTTAAGGTTGGAGAGAGGCTCTCTCTTTTAACTCCATGCATGTTTGTTAAAAGAAAATACAAAAGTCTCTGAGAAAAGCTATCTGTTATGGGACAGAGAAAAACAAAACAAAACAAAAAAAAAAATAAGGAGCTGTTCTATTGACACTAGTCTCATAATGGTTTACACTTGACTCCCTAAAAGTTTTCTTAAGGTATACATATTATCTCTAAATCTTTAAGATTATGATTTATATATAAATTTTCTATTATAATACTAGTAGTCATAGATATTACTAATTATAGAAATAACCTTCATCTAGCTTCCTGTTCCTGTATGTGTTTTCAGGTTTGAGTCTGAAGGAAGTAGCTAGGAACTAAGTTTATGTCCCTTGGGTAAACCTTTCATCTACTGAATATGGCATTTAAAATATTTAAGTTGTTTGCTACCATTCCTAACAGTAACTTTTTAGGTGACAAGAAAATGATGGAGCCTCAAAAAGATGATTCTACCAGGATTGTAGTAATGCCACCACTGGGAAAGACTTCCCCATTCCTGTTCTTCTTCCAGTCTCTGGACAAACAGTGGACACTTTTGGGGTGACTGCTGTCTTCTACTTAGACAGGATTACCACTAATCTGACAGACACCACTGTTGTTCTTCATTAGGCGAGGGTCTAGATCTTGGCTGGGGTTCTGGAGCTCAACTTCCAGGTGGAGAACAGGGTTCTGTTTTTCTCAGGTGCCACTAGAGCATTTTAGCACGAGGCCTGAGTGTGAGAAGTCAGGATGTGGAAAAGGTTTTCCGCAAAGTGTTACAGTTTAGTTATTTTATCATGAGATGGCTGGTGACAGTGGAAACTTATGGAAGATACCGAAGTGTCACAGATATTGGTTAAACTGCTGTGTTGAGTAAGCATTGCAGTGGTCTGGGCTGAGGCCCATGTTTGGTTAGCTTGCAGCCAAAAAAAGACACAAGCCTGGTGAAGCCCAGGCCCACTGAGGCCTAGGCCTAGTGGAAAATAAACAACGAATCTCAGATGGTCTTAAAGTGAGAAATCAGGGCACTATTATACCATGGGCAGAGGGAGGGATTTCTGTGGTGAATGTATTTGATTCACTGGGGTCAGGGAGCCAGGAATGATTAATGGTCCTAACATGAGAAGCAATATACAGTACTTATTTATCCTATGTGAGGAGTGGGCGTTTGGGGGATGGTCTCCATATGCAATTGGAAGTTACCACTGGGCTAAGATCCATAGCAGGGTGGGCATTTCAAGGAATTCCTAGATTTTTGCTAGAGCAGTTTCCTTATCAGGGAAGTTTCTGGCCTGTAATCTGTCCTGAGGGCTATATGATGTGCCTTACTTGACCTGGAATAACCCAGATCAGGGGAGACTTTTAAAACCCCCGCTGAGAAAAAGGAGACATATTATAATAGATAAAACACAAATAATTGGGTATTTGGAGATGACTGACTTCAACTTTATCCACCAAACCCCACACACCATACGAAGATTAGCTTCAGACTACAAACTGCTCAGGACATTCAAATTGGAGAATGACATGAACATTTTACACAACTTTGAACTCAAAATACTTAATTCTAAGACTGCCAAATGCAACCAAGCTGAACATTGTGGAAAGCTTGAAAGAAATAGCTTCATTTTTGTAATAGATTTACTGTGTTAGAGTTAAAATATTTCCTTTTATATTAATAAAAGGGGAATATAGAAATAATATAAAAATAATAGGAAAAATGGTAGATTATTGACTCTAAAACTATGGAGCTACTACTAGCCAAAAATCAGATTTTTATTTTTTATTTTATTTTTATATTAATTACAGTTTACTTTGTATCCTAGCTGTTGTCCCCTCCCTCATTCCCTCCCAATCCGATGCTCCCTCCCTCATCTCTCCAATGCCCCTCTCTAAGTCCACTTATTGGGGAGGTCCTCCTCCCCTTCCATCTGACCCAGGCTTATGGGGTCTCACTAGGAGTGGCTGCAGTGTCCTTCTCTGTGGCCTAGCTAGACTGATCCTCCCATGGGGGTGGGGGAGGTCAAAGAGCTAGCCATAGAGTTGATGCCTGAGACAGTCCCTGATCCTGTTACTAGGGTATATCCATGCATGGTTCCTGGTTGGAGAATCAGTCTCAAAAGCCCCTGTGCCCAGATATATTTGGTCCTTGTGGAGATCCTGTACTCTCTGGGTCTTACTAACTCTTTCTTCTTTTGTATGATTTCCTCCACTCTGCCCAAAGTTTGGCCAGGTGTCACAGCATCTGCTTTGATACACTGCTATGTAGAGTCTTCAGAGGCCCTCTATGGTAGGCTCTTATCCCGAGTCTCATTTTCTCCTACTTCCAATGTCCATCCTATTTGTCTTTTTAAGTAAGAATTGATCTTCTTGTTTAGCTTCTTTAGGTGTACAGGTTTTAATATGTTTATCCTTACTTATAGGTCTAGTATCCACTTATAAGTGAGTACATACCTTGTATGTCTTTGTGCTTCGAGGATACCTCACTCAGAATGATCTTTTCTAGGTCCCACAATTTCCCTGGAAATTTCATGATTTCCTTGTTTTTAATTGTTGAGTAGTGTTCCATTGTATAAATGTACCACAGTTTCTGCATTCATTCCTCCATTGAGGGATATCTGGGTTGTTTCCAGGTTCTGGCTATTAGGACTAAAGCTGCTACAAACATGGTTGAACAAATGTCCTTGCTGGTACTTTAGCATCTTTTGTATATATGCCTAGGAGTGGTATAGTGGATCTTGAGGTAGCACTACTCCTAATTGAGAAAGGGTCAGACTGATGTCCAAAGTGGTTGTACAAGTTTACATTCCCACAAGAAATGGAGGAGGGTTCCCTTTTCTCCACAATCTCTCCAGAATGTGTTGTCTCTTGAGCTTTTGATCTTAGCCATTCTGATGGGTGTGAGGTGAAATCTCAGGGTCCTTTTGATTTGCATCTCCCTGATGGCTAAGGATGTTGAGCATCTCTTTAAGTGTTTTTCTGCCATTCTACAATCCTCTACAGAGAATTCTCTGTTTAGCTCCATACCCCATTTTTTTTAAATTGGTTTACTTGATTTGTTACTTTTTAACTTCTTGAATTCTTTATATATACTGGATATTAGTCTCCTGTCAGATACAGGGTTGGTGAAGATTATTTCCCAGTGTAGGCTGTCATTTTGTTTTGACTACAGTGTCTTTTGGTTTACAGAAGCTTTTCAGTTTCATGAGGTCCCATTCATTTATAATTGATCTTAGAGCTTGTGCTGTTGGTGTTCTGTTCAAGAAGTAGTCTCCTGTGCCAATGAGTTCTAGTGTCTTCCCCACTTTTTCTTCCAATTAATTTAATGTGTCTTGTTTTATGTTGAGGTCTTTGATCTACTTGGACTTTAGTTTTGTGAAGGGCAATAAATATGAATCTATTTTCATTTTTCTGCGTGTAGACATCCGGTTGGATCAGCACGATTTGTTGAAGATGCTGTCTTTTTTTCCATTGAATGGTTTTGACTTCTTTGTGAAAAATCAAGTATCCACAGGTTTGTGGGTTTATTTCTCAGTCTTCTATTCTGTTCTATCGATCCACTATTCTGTTTCTATGCCAATACCATGCAGGTTTTATTACTATTGTTCTGTAGTACAGCTTGAAATCAGTGATGGAGATACCTCCTGACAATCTGTTGTACAGGATCAGTTTGGAAATTCTGTTTTTTTTGTTGTTTTTTTTTTTTGTTTGTTTCTCCATACGGAGTTGAGAATTTTTCTTCAAGGTCTGTAAAGACATGTGTTGGTGTTTTGGTGGGAATTACAGTGAATTTGTAGATTGCTTTTGGCAGAATGGCCATTTTCTTTATGTTAATTTTACTGATCCATGAGCACAAGAGATCTTTCCACCTTCTGATATCTTCCTCAATTTCTTTCTTCAGAGACTTGAAGTTTTTCTCAAACAGGTCTTTCGCCTGCTTGATTAGAATCACCCCAAGGTACTTTATGTTACTATTGGCTATTGTTAAGTGTATTGTTTTCCTAATTTCTTTCTTGGCCCTTTTGTCTTTTGTATACTGGAGGGTTTCTGATTTTTTTGAGTTGATTTTGTATCCAGGCACTTTGGTGATGGTGTTTATCAGTTGAAGGAGTTCTCTGGTTGAATTTTGGGGGTCGCTCATGTACACTATCATATCATCTGCAAATAGTGTTGCTTTGACTTCCTCCTTTCTGATTTGCATCCACTTGATCTACTTTAGTTGTCTTATTGTTCTAGCTAAGACTTCAAGTACTATGGTGAAGAAATATGGAGGGAGTGGACAGCTTTATCTTGTCCCTGATTTCAGTGGGATTGATTTAAGTTTCTTTTCATTGAGTTTGATGTTGGCTACAGTCTTGCGGTATATTGCCTTTACTATGTTTAGGTATGTCCCTTGTATGATCTCTCCAAGACTTTAAACATAAAAGTGTGTTGGATTGTGTCAATGATTTTTCAGCTTCTAAGGAGATGATCATGTGGTTCTTCTTCTTCAGTTTATTTCTATGGTGAATTAAATTTATGGATATCATATATTGAACCACCGTTGCATGCCTGGAAAGAAGCTTACTTGGTCATGGTGGATGATATCTTTGATGTGTTCTTAGCTTCTGTTTGCAAGCATTATATTGAGTATTTTTGTATCAATATTCATAAGAGATCTTTTTGTTGGGTCTTTGTGTATCAATATTCATAAGATCCTTTTTTGTTGGGTCTTTGTGTGGTTTAGGTATCAAGATGATGGTGGCTTCAGAGCATGAGTTTGGTAATGTTGCTTCTGTTTCTATTTTGTGGAATAGTTTGAAGAGAATTGGAGTTATCTCTTCTCTGAAGGTCTGGTAGAATTCTACACTGAAACCATCTGACTCTGGGCTGTTTTTTAGAAGGGAGACTTTTGATGACTACTTCTAATTCCTTGGGGGATATGGGACTATTCAATCTTTCTACCTGATCTTGACTTAATTTAGGTAGATGGAATCTATTAAGAAAATTATCTATTTCCTTTTGATTTTCAAATGTTGTGGCATATTGGCTTTTGTAGTATGACAAAATGATTGATTGGATTTCTGCAGTGTCTGTAGTTATGTCCCCCTTTTCATTTCTGATATTGTTGATTTGGATAATTTCTTTGTGCCTTTTACTTAGTTTGGCTTAGGACTTGTCTATCTTTTTGATTTTCTCAAAGAACCAGCTCTTGTTTTCATTGATTCTTTGAATTGTTTTATTTGTTTCTAATTGATTGATTTCAGCCCTGAGTTTGATTATTTCCAGGCATCTGCTCTTCTTGCATGTATTTGCTTCTTTTTTATTTAGGACTCTCAGTTGGGCCATTAAGTTGCTTGTATGAGATGTTTCAAATTTCTTCTTGAAGGCACTTAGTGCTATGAGCTTTCCTGTTAGCATTGTTTTCGTTGTGTCCCATAATTTTGGGCATGTTGTGTCTTCATTTCATTTTCATAGAATTCTAGGAGGACTTTAATTTCTTTCTTTCTTTCTTTCTTTCTTTCTTTCTTTCTTTCTTTCTTTCTTTCTTTCTTTCTTTCTTTCTTTCTTTCTTTCTTTCTTTC